>NC_074688.1:5029887-5034887 GCF_029448725.1 Salvelinus fontinalis
AATAAGGCTGTAACGTAACAAAATGTGGAAAAAGTCAAGGGGTCTGAATACTTTCCTAATGTACTGTATATACATGACAAGGTAAGGGTGGTATACAGAAGATAGCCCAATTTGGTAAACGACCAAGTCCATATTATGGAAAGAACAGCTCAAATAAGCAAAGAGAAACGACAGTCCATCATTACTTTAAGACGTGAAGGTCAGTCAACGCGGAAAATGTCAAGAACTTTGAAAGTTTCTCCAAGTGCGGCCGCAAAAACCATCAAGCGCTATGTTGAAACTGACTCTATACATATGCATATATGAATCAGCTCCTTACAGAAGTGTAGTTACAGTTACATGGAGTTTAGTTGGCTAGTTTTAATGGTAAGTGAACAGAGAACAGCTGTACTTGTCTCTAATTGCCCAATGTGGTTTCCCGGCATGAAATGCCGGCCATGGGAGCTATAGAGGGATGGTTGCTCTGTGATTTGTACGTGCAATAGCTCCGAGATCATCTCGTCAAGCGTCGCGGCGGTCGCCGACGGTTAACCTGGGAAGTGACTCTTTGTATTGTCTGATTCGTCTCCAAGCACAACGCTGAGTCGTAGAGACACGGCTCGTTTTCAGGAGAGCGATACAGATTAGGTTTAATGTACATGTACAGCACTCACATTCATTGCCAATATGTGACCTCAGATGATGACTGATTTTATTTGTCCGTTAGAATGTGTTTTTGTTGACATTGCGCATCGAAGTGCCAATGTGAGGTGACAGGGAATCATCAGCCAACACGTTGTACAATTCAAAAATGTTTATTCATCTCGGTTTTAATATTAAGAGCAACCATGCAGAACATGAATCAACCATCGATGCTGTTACACAGCCAACACGTTTATAGTTCTAGCAATGACCATTTTCATTCACCTACTCATTCGCATTCATAATCTTAAGAAGGATCATGCCGAATGTTTATCTGTGTAACACAGTAGGCGTGTAACCTTCCCATGAGCCTGTGTTTAGAGTACCACAGTATGAGTCATAATACCCATAAAACCTAGCAGTCATACAGGGAAATGGTTCCAATTGTTTTTCCACCTTTCATTTTTCTCATAGGGGATTTTTTTTAAACACTTAAAATAAGGGCTGTGTTTTGTGTAGACTTACACTGGCGTGACGTTTTGGTAACCATGTAAATCTCTCTAGGACAAGTTGACTTTTATCAATATATTTACCTGTATTTACAATCCAAAAATGAAATGCTAATGTGGCTATAATAAAGAACTACAAATGCCATAATGATCTGGATGAGACTGTTGAATCGAGGCAAAGGTAAAAATCTGTGGATTAACTATATATACAGTACCAGTCAAAAGTTTGGACACACCTACTCATTCCAGGGTTTTTCATTATTTGTACTATTTTCTACATTGTAGAATAATAGTGAAGACATCAAAACTATGAAATAACATAGTTTAACATAACATAATCATCATTTGAAATTCTTCAAAGTAGCCACCCTTTGCCGTGATGACAGCTTTGCACACTCTTGGCATTCTCAAAACCAGCTTCATGAGGTAGTCACCTGGAATGCATTTAAATTAAACAGGTGTGCCTTGTTAAAAGTTATTTAGTGGAATTTCTTTCCTTCTTAATGCGTCTGAGCCAATCAGTTGTGTTGTGACAAGACACGGGCGGTATACAGAAGATAGCCCTATTTGGTAAAATACCAAGTCCATATTATGGCAAAAACAGCTGAAATAAGCAAAGAGAAACGACAGTCTGTCATTGCTTTTAGACATGAAGGTCAGTCAATCTGGAATGTTTCGTCAAGTGCAGTCGCAAAAACCATCAAGCGCTATGATGAAACGGGCTCTCATGAGGACCATAGCAGGAAAGGAAGTCCCAGAGTTACCTCTGCTTCATTAGAGTTAACTGCACCTCAGATTGCAGCCCAAATAAATGCTTCACAGAGTTCAAGTAACAGACACATTTCAACAACTGTTCAGAGGAGATTGCGTGAATCAGGCCTTCATGGTCGAATTGCTTCAAGAAACGTCTACTAAAGAACACCAATAAGGCGAATAGACTTGTTTGGGCCAAGAAACATGAGCAATGGACATTAGACCGGTCCAAATTTGAGTTTTTTTTTTTCAACCGCCGTGTCTTTGTGAGACGCAGAGTTGGTGAATGGATGATCTTCGCATGTGTGGTTCCCACCGTGAAGCATGGAGGAGGAGGTGTGATTGTGTGGGGTGCTTTGCTGGTGAAACTGTCTGTGATTTATTTAGAATTCAAGGCGCACTTAACCAGCATGGCTACCACAGCATTCTGCAGTGATACCATCTGGTTTGCGCTTAGTGGGATTATAATTTGTTTTTAACAGGACAATGACCCAAAACACACCCTTACAGGCTGTGTAAGGGCTATTTGACCAAGAAGTAGAGTGATGGAGTGCTACACAGATGACCTGGCCTCCACAATCACCTGACCTCAACCCAATTGAGATGGTTTGGGATGAGTTGGACCGCAGAGTGAAGGAAAAGCAGCCAACAAGTGCTCAGCATATGTGGGAACTCCTTCATGAAGCCGTTTGAGAGAATGCCAAGAGTACGCAAAGCTCTCATCAAGGCAAAGTGTGGCTACTTTGAAGAAACTGAAATCTAAAATCTATTTTGATTGTTGAACACGTTTTTGGTTACGACATGATTCATAGTTGTATAGTTTTGATGTCTTCACTATTATTCTACAATGTAGAAAATAGTTAAAATAAAGAAAAACCTTTGAATGAGTAGGTGTGTTCAAACTTTTGACTGGTGCTGTATATATATATTTTTGAATCTAATGTTGTAATGAATAAATTGGCAAAATCTCTTTAAAAGGACAATTTTGTGAACTGTCTTGGACAAGTTTTAAATTGACACAATACTTGTTAGCAAAGGTGTCAGCTAGAGATGACGTGCAGGAGCTTGCAGGAATTTGTAGTTTTTCATGATGTCTGCTTTGATTCTAATTGGCATTTTAGAATCTGAGAGTAAATAGAGCCGAATATATTGATAAAACTCACCTTGTCCGAGAGAAATTGACATGTTTATCAAAACATCACGCCAGGATAAGCCTACACAAAACACAGCCTTTTATTTGAAGTGTTTCTAGAATCCCCTATGGCACAGGTGTCAAACTCATTCCACGGAGGGCCGAGTGTCTGCGGGTTTTCGCTCCACCCTTGTACTTGATTGATGAATTAACATCACTAATTAGTCAGGAACTCCCCACACCTGGTTGTCTAGGGCTTTATTGAAAGGAAAGACCAAAAACCTGCAGACACAAGGCCCTCCGTGGAATGAGTTTGACACCCCTGCCCTATGGGAAAAGTGAATGGTGGGAAAATGAACCATTTTGTGGGTATTATAACACCTCCACTGTGGGGCTCTATTCCCATCAGGTATCATTCCGACTCCCACTGCTTTACCCAGCTTGCTCCTCTCCTCCTCTGACATCCCCATACATCTGCAGCCAGAGAGCTATTCCTCTGCATTGGCGATTTTAGCAAGTAAATCTTGTTGGGGCAAAAAATAAAAAGAAGAAAGTGGGATGCATGCCATCAAAGCCACTACACAACATAGCACTAAACAATATATGAATTGTACTATAACGGTGACAAATGGTGCCCACAAACTGTTACGGCCTACATAAAGCTGTCCCAACACCTTACCACTGCTGTACCTGGCTATCAGTGAAGCCTTGTCTGGCAGCGAAACAGTTCTTTCAGCCTCATTTACTGCCTTTAAAAAAAAATCATAGCTGAAATGGCTAACTTGCTTAAACAAATGTGGTTTCTACTGACAATTGAGATGTACAAACTATGGCATAAGGGGACGACAAGCAGATAAGACGCAATCTGTAATTTCGATTCAGACAATGAGTGAGCTAGGATGGACGTAGTCAATAGAACAATTTTTTTCAGCACTTTTGAAATGTACAGCGACAGAATTCAGAACATGGGCCGTTCCTACAGTGCTCTCCCTGTACACCAAGTCAGAACCGTAGGATAAATAAAGGGGGCATATAAGCAGACAATGAAAGCTCTTACAATATTAGATGATTACATTTCTCTAAAACAGGTTATTGGCTACATGTGCACCACCAAGTAAGAACAGAAGGCAAAATTAAAGAGGGGAAAATAGACCAAATTATTAGGGTGAGGTACATGGGCTATTAACAGCTAACTACTTACACTTAGTATTACTTTCTTAGCTGCAGTATACATATCTCTCTGGCATATTACATAATTCATGCAGCAGCATACAAGACATTTTTGGACTCATCTTGTTGTGCTGTGCTCACTTGAACAGGAAGGTGGCACGGTGGTCCTTCGTGGGCAAATTTTGTCATCAAACTTTGTCATCAAAGTCTGGCATTCTCTGGATTGATGGTGCTTTCAAGACAACTGGGAACTCTGAAAAAACTATGTCGAATCATGATGACGTCAGTGTTCTTCAGGTCGTAGCTCTAGAAAGTGGCCCGAGTTCCGGATTTACAATTCCGAGTTGGATGACCGTTCAAAACGCATTTTCCCAGTAGGAGCTCGTTTTTCCAGAGTTACCAGTTGTCTTAAACTCACTGAAGTTAGATTTCCCTTGTCACGGTTGTCGTAAGAACTGGACCAAGGCGCAGTGTACGTTAAGTTCCACATATTTATTGCAAAGTGAAACTTAAAGAAAAAACAATAAATCAATAAACGAACAACGAAACGTGACTAGGTGCACAAATACAAAACAATATCCCACAAAAGACAGGTGGGAAAAAGGCTACCTAAATATGATCCCCAATTAGAGGCAACGATTACCAGCTGCCTCAAGTTGGGAACCATACCAAGCACATCAACATAGAATTATGAAAACTTGAACACCCCCCTAGTCATGCTCTGACCTCAACACCATAGAGAACCAAGGGCTCTATGGTCAGGGCATGACAGTACCCCCCCCCCCCCCCCCCCCAAAAAAAAAGTGCAGACTTTG
>NC_074688.1:5339887-5618921 GCF_029448725.1 Salvelinus fontinalis
GTTGCTCTCTCTCTCTCTCTGCTCTGTCTTTGAGCATCCCTCGCTCTCTCCACACCAGGTCTCACATCCCCCAGGTTCTATCTTACATTCTATAGTATTTTTATTTCCCAGCTCTAGCAATGCCTCCTTGTATTCTTCCTTCTCTCCTTCCATAATCTCTCACCTGACCTTCTTCTCCATGGACCCTCTCTCTCTCCCTCTCCTTTTCTATTTCCTCCTTGATCCTCTCTTTCTTCACAGTCTCCTTAATCTTCTCATTCAACCCTTCCAACTCCTCCATCAATCTCTTTGTCTTCGTCTCCTCCATTCTCTCAATCCTCTCTCTGACTAGTCAAATAAAAATAAAATGTTATTTGTCACATACACATGGTTAGCAGATGTTAATGCGAGTGTAGTGAAATGCTTGTTTTTCTAGATCCGACAGTGCAGTAATATCTAACAAGTAATCTAACAATTCCCCAACAACTACCTAATACACAGAAATCTAAAGGGGTGAATGAGAATATGTACATGTAAGTATATGGATGAGCAATGGGCGAGCAGCATAGGCAAGGTGCAATAGATGGTATAAAATACAGTTTAAGTTTTTCTACTTTACCTTTATTTAACCAGGTAGGCTAGTTGAGAACAAGTTCTCATTTGCAACTGCGACCTGGCCAAGATAAAGCATAGCAATTCGACACATAAAACAACACAGAGTTACACATAGAATAAACAAAACATACGGTCAATAATACAGTAGAATAATAAGTCTATATACAATGTGAGGAAATGAGGTGAGATAAGGGAAAAAGGCAAAAAAAAGCCATGGTGGCGAAATAAATACAATATAGCAAGTAAAACACTGGAATGGTAGATTTGCAGTGGAAGAATGTGCAAAGTAGAGATAGAAATAATGGGGTGCAAAGGAGCAAAATAAATAAATAAATAAATACAGTAGGGGAAGAGGTAGTTGTTTGGGCTAAATTATAGATGGGCTATGTACATGTGCAGTAATCTGTGAGCTGCTCTGACAGCTGGTGCTTAAAGCTAGTGAGGGAGATAAGTGTTTCCAGCTTCAGAGATTTTTGCAGTTTGTTCCAGTCATTGGGGGCAGAGAACTGTAAGGAAAGACGACCAAAGGAGGAATTGGCTTTGGGGGTGACCAGTGAGATATACCTGCTGGAGCACGTGCTACAGAGGGGTGCTGCTATGGTGACCAGCGAGCTGAGATAAGGCGGGACTTTACCTAGCAGAGACTTGTAGATAACCTGTAGCCAGTGGGTTTGGCGACGAGTATGAAGCGAGGGCCAACCAACGAGAGCGTACAGGTCGCAATGGTGGGTAGTGTATGGGACTTTGGTGTCTAAACGGATGGCACTGTGATAGACTGCATGCAGTTTGTTGAGTAGAGTGTTGGAGGCTATTTTATAGATGACATCACCGAAGTCGAGGATCGATAGGATGGTCAGTTTTACAAGGGTATGTTTGGCAGCATGAGTGAAGGATGCTTTGTTGCGATATAGGATTTCATTTTGGATTGAAGATGCTTAATGTGAGTCTGGAAGGAGAGTTTACAGTCTAACCAGACCCCAGGTATTTGTAGTTGTCCACGTATTCTAAGTCAGAGCCGTCCAGAGAGGTAATGCTGGACGGGCGAGCAGGTGCGGGCAGTGATCGGTTGAATAGCATGCATTTAGTTTTACTTGTGTTTAAGAGCAGTTTGAGGCCACGGAGGGAGAGTTGTATGGCATTGAAGCTCGTCTGGAGGTTAGTTAACACAGTGTCCAAAGAGGGGCCAGAAGTATACAGAATGGTGTCGTCTGCGTAGAGGTGTATCAGAGAATCACCAGCAGCAAGAGCAACATCATTGATGTATACAGAGAAGGCCCGAGGATTAAACCCTGTGGCACCCCATAGAGACTGCCAGAGGTCCGGACAACAGGCCCTCCGATTTGACACACTGAACTCTATCAGAGAAGTAGTTGGTGAACCAGGCAAGGCAATCTTTTGAGAAACCAAGGCTGTCAAGTCTGCCAGTAAGAATGTGGTGATTGACAGAGTCGAAAGCCTTGGCCAGGGCGATGAATACGGCTGCACAGTAATGTCTCTTATCGATGGCAGTTATGATGTCCTTTAGGACCTTGAGCATGGCTGAGCTCATGACGAGCTCTGAAACCAGATTGCATAGGGGTCGAAATGGTTGGTAATCTGTTTGTTAACTTGGCTTTCGAAGACCTTAGAAAGACAGGGTAGGATAGATATAGGTCTGTAGCAGTTTGGGTCTAGAGTGTCACCCCCTTTGAAGAGGGGGATGACCGCGGCAGCTTTCCAATCTTTGGTAATCTCAGACGATACGAAAGAGAGGTTGAACAGGCTAGTAATAGGGGTTGCAACAATTTCGGCAGATAAAGAAGAAAGAAAGGGTCCAGATTGTCTAGCCCGGCTGATTTGTAGGGGTCCAGATTTTGCAGCTCTTTCAGAACATCAGCTATCTGGATTTGGGTGAAGGAGAAATGGTGGGGGCTTTGGCGGGTTGCTGTGGAGGGTGCCGGGCAGTTGACCGGGGAAGGGGTAGCCAGGTGGAAAGCATGGCCAGCCGTAGAGAAATGCTTATTGAAATTCTCAATCTAGCCTCACAGCAGTGGGCAGCTGGGAGGAGATGCTCTTATTCTCCATTGACTTTACAGTGTCCCAGAACATTTTTGAATTTGTACTACAGGATGCAAATTTCTGTTTGAAAAAGCTAGCCTTTGCTTTTCTAACTGCCTGTGTATATTTGTTCCTAACTTCCCTGAAAAGTTGCATATCACGGGGGCTATTCGATGCTAATGCAGAACGCCACAGGATGTTTTTGTGCTGGTCAAGGGCAGTCAGGTCTGGAGTGAACCAAGGACTATATATATTCCTAGTTCTACATTTTTTGAATGGGGCATGCTTATTTAAGATGGTGAGGAAGGCACTTTTAAAGAATAGCCAGGCATCATCTACTGACGGGATGAGGTCAATGTCATTCCAGAATACCCCGGCCAGGTCGATTAGAAAGGCCTGCTCGCTGAAGTGTTTTAGGGAGCGTTTGACAGTGATGAGGGGTGGTCGTTTGGTCGCAGACCCATTACGGATGCAGGTAATGAGGCAGTGATCGCTGAGATCTTGATTGAAAACAGCAGAGGCGTATTTGGAGGGCGAGTTAGTTAGGATGACATCTATGAGGGTGCCCGTTTTTTACGGATTTGGAGTTGTACCTGGTAGGTTCATTGATAATTTGTGTGAGATTGAGGGCATCAAGCTTAGATTGTAGGTTGGCCGGAGTTGATGTCGGAAGTTTACATACACTTAGCCAAATACATTTAAACTCAGTTTTTCACAATTCCTGACATTTAATCCAGGCAAAAGTTCCCTGTTTTAGGTCACTTAGGATCACCACTTTATTTTTAGAATGTGAAAGGTCAGAATAATTTTTTATTTTATTTATTTATTTAACCTTTATTTAACCAGGTAGGCAAATTGAGAACACGTTCTCATTTACAATTGCGACCTGGCCAAGATAAAGCAAAGCAGTTCGACACATACAACAACACATAGTTACACATGGAGTAAAAACAAACATATAGTCAATAATACAGTGAAAAAAAAAAATAAGTCTATATACAATGTGAGCAAGTGAGGTGAGATAAGGGAGGTGAAGGCAAACAGATATATGTATAAATAAATAAAAATATAAAAAGGCCATGGAGGCGAAGTGAGTACAACACAGCAATTAAAATAAAAACTAAAAAAAAACACTGGAATGGTTGGTTTGCATTGGAAGAAAGTGCAAAGTAGAGACAGAAATAATGGGGTGCAAAGGAGCAAAATAAATTAATAAATAAATACAGTAGGTAAAGAGGTAGTTGTTTGGGCTAAATTGTAGATGGGTTATGTACAGGTGCAGTAATCTATGAGCTGCTCTGACAGCTGGTGCTTAAAGCTAGTGAGGGAGATAGGTGTTTCCAGTTTCAGAGATTTTTGTAGTTCGTTCCAGTCATTGGCAGCAGAGAACTGGAAGGAGAGGCGTCCAAAGGAAGAATTGGTTTTGGGGGTGACTAGAGAGATATACCTGCTGGAGCGCGTGCTACAGGTAGGTGCTGCTATGGTGACCAGCGAGCTGAGATAAGGGGGGACTTTACCTAGCAGGGTCTTGTAGATGACCTGGAACCAGTGGGTTTGGCGACGAGTATGAAGCGAGGGCCAGCCAACGAGAGTGTACAGGTCGCAGTGGTGGGTAGTATATGGGGCTTTGGTGACAAAACGGATGGCACTGTGATAGACTGCATCCAATTTATTGAGTAGGGTTTTGGAGGCTATTTTGTAAATGACATCACCGAAGTCGAGGATTGGTAGGATGGTCAGTTTTACAAGGGTATGTTTGGCAGCATGAGTAAAGGATGCTTTGTTGCGGAATAGGAAGCCAATTCTAGATTTGACTTTGGATTGGAGATGTTTGATGTGGGTCTGGAAGGAGAGTTTACAGTCTAACCAGACACCTAGGTATTTGTAGTTGTCCACATATTCTAAGTCAGAGCCGTCCAAAGTAGTGATGTTGGACAGGCGGGCAGGAGCAGGCAGCGATCGGTTGAAGAGCATGCATTTGGTTTTACTTGTATTTAAGAGCAGTTGGAGGCCACGGAAGGAGAGTTGTATGGCATTGAAGCTCGCCTGGAGGGTTGTTAACACAGTGTCAAAAGAAGGGCCAGAAGTATACAGAATAGTGTCGTCTGCGTAGAGGTGGATCAGAGAATCACCAGCAGCAAGAGCGACATCATTGATGTAAACAGAGAAGAGAGTCGGTCCAAGAATTGAACCCTGTGGCACCCCCATAGAGACTGCCAGAGGCCCGGACAACAGACCCTCCGATTTGACACACTGAACTCTATCAGAGAAGTAGTTGGTGAACCAGGCGAGGCAATCATTAGAGAAACCAAGGCTGTCGAGTCTGCCAATGAGGATGTGGTGATTGACAGAGTCAAAAGCCTTGGCCAGGTCAATGAATACGGCTGCACAGTATTGTTTCCTATCGATGGCGGTTACGATATCGTTTATGACCTTGAGCGTGGCTGAGGTGCACCCATGACCAGCTCTGAAACCAGATTGCATAGCGGAGAAGGTGTGGTGTGATTCGAAATGGTCGGTAATCTGTTTGTTGACTTGGCTTTCGAAGACCTTAGAAAGGCAGGGTAGGATAGATATAGGTCTGTAGCAGTTAGGGTCAAGGGTGTCCCCCCCTTTGAAGAGGGGGATAACCGCAGCTGCTTTCCAATCTTTGGGGATCTCAGACGACACGAAAGAGAGGTTGAAGAGGCTAGTAATAGGGGTGGCAACAATTTCAGCAGATAGTTTTAGAAAGAAAGGGTCCAGATTATCTAGCCCGGCTGATTTGTAAGGGTCCAGATTTTGCAGCTCATTAAGAACATCAGCTGACTGTATTTGGGAGAAAGAGAAATGGGGAAGGCTTGGGCGAGTAGCAGAGGGGAGGGCAGTGCTGTTGTCCGGGGTAGGGGTAGCCAGGTGGAAAGCATGGCCAGCCGTAGAAAAATGCTTATTGAAATTCTCAATTATAGTGGATTTGTCGGTGGTGACAGTGTTTCCTATCTTCAGAGCGGTTGGAAGCTGGGAGGAGGTGTTCTTATTCTCCATGGACTTTACGGTGTCCCAGAACTTTTTTGAATTTGTGTTGCAGGAAGCAAATTTCTGCTTGAAAAAGCTAGCCTTGGCTGTTCTAACTGCCTGTGTATATTGGTTTCTGGCTTCCCTGAAAAGTTGCATATCACGGGGGCTGTTCGATGCTATTGCAGAACGCCATAGGATGTTTTTCTGTTGGTTAAGGGCAGTCAGGTCAGGAGAGAACCAAGGGCTATATCTGTTCCTGGTTCTAAATTTCTTGAATGGGGCATGCTTATTCAAGATGGTGAGGAAGGCATTTAAAAAAAATGACCAGGCATCCTCTACTGACGGGATGAGATCAATATCCTTCCAGGATACCCCGGCCAGGTCGATTAGGAAGGCCTGCTCGCTGAAGTGTTTCAGGGAGCGTTTGACAGTGATGAGTGGAGGTCGTTTGACCGCTGACCCATTACGGATGCAGGCAATGAGGCAGTGATCGCTAAGATCTTGGTTGAAAACAGCAGAG
Organism: Salvelinus fontinalis; assembly: GCF_029448725.1. Classification (NCBI taxonomy): domain Eukaryota; kingdom Metazoa; phylum Chordata; class Actinopteri; order Salmoniformes; family Salmonidae; genus Salvelinus; species Salvelinus fontinalis. The sequence continues at coordinate 5,346,036 of NC_074688.1, forward strand.
GTGTATTTGGAGGGCAAGTTTGTTAGGATGATATCTATGAGGGTACCCGTGTTTACGGAATTGGGGTGGTACCTGGTAGGTTCATTGATAATTTGTGTGAGATTGAGGGCATCAAGCTTAGATTGTAGGGTGGCTGGGGTGTTGAGCATGTTCAAATTTAGGTCGCCTAGCAGCACGAGCTCTGAAGATAGATGGGGGGCAATCAGTTCACATATAGTGTCCAGAGCACAGCTGGGGGCAGAGGGTGGTCTATAGCAGGCGGCAACGGTGAGAGACTTGTTTTTAGAGAGGTGGATTTTTAAAAGTAGAAGTTCAAATTGTTTGGGAACAGACCTGGATAGTATAACAGAACTCTGCAGGCAGTCTTTGCAGTAGATTGCAACACCGCCCCCTTTGGCCGTTCTATCTTGTCTGAAAATATTGTAATTGGGGATAAAAATGTCTGAATTTTTGGTGGTCTTTCTAAGCCAGGATTCAGACACGGCTAAAACATCCGGGTTGGTAGAGTGTGCTAAAGCAGTGAACAAAACAAACTTAGGGAGGAGGCTTCTAATGTTAACATGCATGAAGCCAAGGCTATTACGGTTACAGAAGTCATCAAAAGAGAGCGCCTGGGGAATAGGAGTGGAGCCAGGTACTGCAGGGCCTGGATTCACCTCTACATCACCAGAGGAACAGAGGAGAAGTAGGATAAGGGTACGGCTAAAAGCTATGAGAATTGGTCGCCTAGAGCTACTAGAGCAGAGAGTAAAATGAAGTTTCTGGGGGCGATAAAATAGTTTAAAGGAATAATGTACAGACAAAGGTATGGTAGGATGTGAATACAGTGGAGGTAAACCTAGGTATTGAGTGATGATGAGAGAGATCTTGTCTCTAGAAACATCATTGAAACCAGGTGATGTCATCGCATATGTGGGTGGTGGAACTGAGAGGTTGGATATGGTATAGAGAGCAGGGCTAGAATCTCTACAGTGAAATAAGCCAATAAACACTAACCAGAACAGCAATGCACAAGGCATATTTACATTAAGGAGAGGCATGCTTAATCGAGTGATCAATAAGGGTCCAGTGAGTAGAGGTTGGTTGGGGTCGTGGCGATCCAGACAGCTGGCCGGGTATATGGCTATCGGTAGCAGCATAGGATGGAGGTCTGTTTGTAGATACCTCGTGCGTTTCCGTCGGTAGGTTCCGTGTAGTGGGGTTTTGTTCAGACACGACACGACAATACGGAAAAAGACGTCTGAACTGCTAAGCCACCTTGGAAGCGAATAATAGTAGAGAGAATTATTTTATTTCTTTCATCACATTCCCAGTGGGTCAGAAGTTTACATACACTCAATTAGTATTTGGTAGCATTGCCTTTAAATTGTTTAACTTGGGTCAAACGTTTCGGGTAGCCTTCCACAAGCTTCCCACTATAAATTGGGTGAATTTTGGCCCATTCCTCCTGACAGAGCTGGTGTAACTGAGTCAGGTTTGTAGGCCTCCTTGCTCGCACATACTTTTTCATTTCTGCCCACAAATTTTCTATAGGATTGAGGTTAGGGCTTTGTGATGGCCACTCCAATTCCTTGACTTTGTTGTCCTTAAGCCATTTTGTCACAACTTTGGAAGTATGCTTGGGGTCATTGTTCATTTGGAAGACCCATTTGCGACCAAGTTTTAACTTCCTGACTGATATCTTGAGATGTTGCTTCAATATATCCACATAATTTTCCTCCCTCATGATGCCATCTATTTTGTGAGTGCACCAGTCCCTCCTGCAGCAAAGCACCCCCACGCTTCACGGTTGGGATGGTGTTCTTCGGCTTGCAAGCCTCCCCCTTTTTCCTCCAAGCATAACAATGTTCATTATGGCCAACAGTTCTATTTTTGTTTCATCAGACCAGAGGACATTTCTCCAAAAAGTACAATCTTTGTCCCCATGTGCAGTTGCAAACCGTTGTCTGGCTTTTTTAATGGCGGTTTTGGAGCAGTTGCTTCTTCCTTGCTGAGTGGCCTTTCAGGTTATGTCAATATAGGACTCGTTTTACTGTGGATATAGATACTTTTGTACCTGTTTCCTCCAGCATCTTCACAAGGTCCTTTGCTGTTGTTCTGGGATTGATTTGCACTTTTCGCACCAAAGTACGTTCATCTCTAGGAGACAGAACGAGCCTCCTTCCTGAGCTGTATGACGGTTGTGTGGTCCCATGGTGTTTATACTTGCATACTATTGTTTGTACAGATGAACGTGATACCTTCAGGCGTTTGGAAATTGCTCCCAAGGATGAACCAGACTTGTGGAGGTCTTGGCTGATTTCTTTATATTTTCCCATGATGTCAAGCAAAGAGGCATTGAGTTTGAAGGTAGGCCTTGAAATACATCCCCAGGTACACCTCCAATTGACTCAAATGATGTCAATTAGCCTATCAGAAGCTTCTAAAGCCATTACATAATTTTCTGGAATTTTTCAAGCTGTTTAAAGGCACAGTCAACTTAGTGTATGTAAACTTCTGACCCACTGGAATTGTGATACAGTGAATTATAAGTGAAATAATCTGTCTGTAAACAATTGTTGGAAAAATTACTTGTGTCATGCACAAAGTAGATGTCCTAACTGACTTACAAAAACTATAGTTTGTTAACAAGAAATTTGTGGAGTGGTTGAAAAAGGAGTTTTAATGACTCCAACCTAAGTGTATGTAAACTTCCGACTTCAACTGTACATTTGATATGAGTAATGTAAGATATGTAAACATTATTAAAGTGCCATTATTTAGAGTGCAATGTATAAAGTGACTAGTGATGCATTTATTAAATTGGCCAGTGATTGGGTCTCAATGTAGGCAGCAGCCTCTCTGAGTTAGTGATTGCTGTTTAGCAGTCTGATGGCCTTGAGACAGAAGCTGTTTTTCAGTCTCTCGGTCCCAGCTTTGATGCCCCTGTACTGACCTCGCCTTCTGGATGGTAGCGGTGTGAACAGGCAGTGGCTCGGGTGGTTGATGTCGTTGATGATCTTTTTGGCCTTCCTGTGACATCGGGTACTGTAAATGTCATGGAGGGCAGGTAGTTTGCTCCTGGTGATGCGTTGTTCAGACTGCACCACCCTCTGGAGTGCCTTGCGGTTGAGGGCGGTGCAGTTTCCATACCAGGCGGTGATACAGCCTGAGACGATGCTCTCATTTGTGAATCTGTAAATGTTTGTCAGGGTTTTGGGTGACAAGCCAAATTTCTTCAGCCTCCTGAGGTTGAAGAGGCGAAGTTGCGCCTTCTTCACCACACTGTCTGTGTCAGTGGACCATTTCAGTTTGTCTGTGATGTGTACGCCGAGGAACTTAATACTTTCCACCTTCTCCACCTTCTCCACTGCTTTCCACCTTCTCCACCTTCGATGTGGATAGGGGGGTGCTCCCTCTGCTGTTTCCTGAAGTCAACGATCATCTCCTTTGTTTTGTTGACTTTGAGTGAGATGTTGTTTTCCTGACACCACACTCCGAGTGCCCTCACCTCCTCCCTGTAGGCTGTCTCATTGTTGTTGGTAATCAAGCCCATTATAGTTGTGTCGTCTGCAAACTTGATGATTGAGTTGGAGGCGTGCATGGCCACGCAATCATGGATGAACAGGGAGAACAGGAGGGGGCTGAGTACCTACCCTTGTGGGGCCCCAATGTTGAGGGTCAGCGAAGTGGAGATGTTGCTTCCTACCTTCACCACCTGGGGAGGCCCGTCAGAAAGTCCAGGACCCAATTGCCTAGGGCGGGGTCGAGACTGATGGCCTTGAGACAGAAGCTGTTGGTGTTGGTGTTGAATGCGGAGCTGTAGTCAATGAACAGCATTCTTGCATAGGTATTCCTTTAATCCAGATGGGATAGGGCAGTGTGCAGTGTGATGGCGATTGCGTCGTCTGTGGACCTGTTGGGGCGGTATGCAAACTGAAGTGGATGGCCGGTAAGGTGGAGGAGGTGATATGATCCTTGACTAGTCTCTCGAAGCACTTCATGATGTCAGAAGTGAGTGCTAGGGTACAGTAGTCATTTAGTTCAGTTATCTTTTCCTTCTTGGGTACAGGAACAATGGTAGCCATCTTGAAGCATGTGGGGACAACAGACTGGGATGGGGAGCGATTGAATATTTCCGTAAACACACCAGCCAGCTGGTCTGCACATGCTCTGAGGATCCGGCTAAGGATGCCGTCTGGGCCAGCAGCCTTGCAAGGGTTAACACGTTTAAATGTTTTACTCACGTCAGCCATGGAGAAGGAGAGGGGGGGGGGGGGGTGGCGCAGGCAATGTTAGCGGGCCGCGACGGTGGCACTGTATTATCCTCAAAGCGGGCAAAGAAGGTGTTTAGTTTGTCTGGAAGCGTGACGTCAGTATTCGTGACGTGGCTGGATTTCTTTTTGTAGTCCGTGATTTCCTGTAGACCCTGCCTGCATACGTCTCGTGTCTGAGCCATTGAATCGCGACTCCACCTTGTCCCTGTACTGGCATTTGCTTGTTTGATTACCTTGCGGAGGGAATAGCTGCACTGTTTATATTCAGACATATTCCCAGACCTCTTTCCATGGTTAAATGCGGTGGATCGCGCTTTCAGTTTTGCGCGAATGCCGTCATCCATCCACGGTTTCTTGTTTGGGTAGGTTTTAATAGTCACAGTGGGTACAACATCTCCAATGCTCTTCTTTATAAACGCACTCACCGAGTCAGCGTATAGGTTGATGTTGTTCTCGGAGGCTGACCGGAAACATATTCCAGTCCGCGTGTTCAAAACAATCTTTTTTTATTTATTTATTTTTTATTTTTTATTTTTTTTATCCCATTTTCTCGTGGTATCCAATCGCTAGTAATTACTACCTTGTCTCATCGCTACAACTCCCGTACGGGCTCAGGAGAGACGAAGGTCGAAAGCCATGCGTCCTCCGAAGCACAACCCAACCAGCCGTACTGCTTCTTAACACAGCGCGCCTCCAACCCGGAAGCCAGCCGCACCAATGTGTCGGAGGAAACACCGTGTACCTGGCCCCCTTGGCTGGCGCGCACTGCGCCCGGCCCGCCACAGGAGTCGCTGGAGCGCGATGAGACAAGGATATCCCTACCGGCCAAACCCTCCCTACCCCGGACGACGCTATGCCAATTGTGCGTCGCCCCACGGACCTCCCGGTCGAGGCCGGCTGCGACAGAGCCTGGGCGCGAACCCAGAGACTCTGGTGGCGCAGTTAGCACTGCGATGCAGTGCCCTAGACCACTGCGCCACCCGGGAGGCCCTTTCAAAACAATCTTAAAGCGTGGCTTCCAATTGGTCGGACCAGCGTTGAATGGTTCTCGTCACTGGTACATCCTGTTTGAGTTTTTGCCTATAAGACGGAAGGAACAAGATGGCGTCATGGTCGGATTTGGGAGGGCGGGGAGGGCTTTGTATGCATCATGGAAGTTAGAGTAGCAGTGGTCGAGGGTTTTGCGCATGCGCGTAGCGCAAACAATATGCTGGAAGAATTTAGGTACACTTGTTCTCAAATTTGCTTTGTTAAAATCCCCAGCTACAATAAATGCAACCGCAGGATGTATGGTTTCCAGTTTGCATATAGTCCAGTGAAGTTCTCCAATTTGTTCTCTTTCTTATCCTCACCCTCTCTACTTACATCTTCTCCTCCATATCCAGCTTCACACACTCCACCTCGTCATTCCATTTCTCAAACTACTCCGTATCTCCACTTTGTTCTCTCTTCTTTTCTCCCTCTCTTTTGCCTCATCTTCTATCCCTCCAACTCCTTTCTTCACCTCCACCTTTGCCTTCTCTTCCACATCGGTTTTCATTCTGACCATCTCCTTTTCTTTCTTTTTAATAATTTCTCATGTTCTTGTCATTTTCCTCCATCTCTCATCCACAGTCAACCTTATCACTATTTTATTCCTCTTCAACTTCTCTTTCTCCCTGTCCGACTCCAACTTTTCTCCAGTTTCTCTTTCTGTCTATCCAGACCCTTGTCTTTCATAACGACCTCCTCTCGCTTCTTCTCCACTTCATTGTCCTCCTTCCTCACCCTCTGTTTGTCCTTCTCTGCATTGCCTCCCATTCCCTCTTAATTTCCTCCAACAACTCTTGTATTTCGATCTTCTCCCCCTCCTGGATTTTCTCCAGCAGTCCATTGAGAACTTTTAGTCTTTCTTCATCTCTGCATCCACACTCTCCTTAACTCTCTCTCTCCATTTCTTTCCTCCAGCTCTCTCGCTCCATCTGAGGAGTTGACTGGAAAAGCAATGAGAATGTGAATTAAGCTTTAAAGGTAGAGGCACGCTAGTATCAGTGGGGTGATCTGGTTAGCTGATCTGAGGAATCCCAGGTCTGGGAAAAGAATATCTAGTGAAATGTGATCTGCTCAATAAGAGAGCTGCTAGCAGGAATTTATCTGAGGTGCCACCTGCCACCCAAAACACTGCCTATTATTTCTAACACAAACTGCTTCTCAGTTGACCAAATATGGTTATCTGCTGCTACACATTTGGAACTTGCATTACAATGGAAGTATTTATGACCTAGATTTGTATTCCGAATTGACAAATTCATTTTGGCTTTGTTATAGTTTGGGTTACCCTGCTGCCTTCAAAATAGGTTATGTGAACTGAGGAAATCAAGTTGAGTTGGCAAACTAGATAAACTTAATACGTCACACTTTATATCAGTGGGATACACTTTTTACAATAGGGTACTATGGGGTTCATAAACATAGAAATTGAGAACTGAACAAGGAGTGACACAGATCTGGCCACGGTTGCCCAAACGTATCTTAAGGCTAAATGCATCATTAGAACCGTTGTGGGAGCATTGCTTGATCTCCGAGCTGTTTCCAAAAACCATAGTTACTAAAAGTGCACTTAAACTCTCGATATTTACCGACTGCCTCGTAAAACGGCTAAGTGGGTTAGATGTGTTCTTTCCCTATCGCGTCACTTTATACACAGAAGATCTCCGCTAAACATAAACAGCTCTATTCTATCTGCCAATCTGTGACCGATAACTTCAGAACGAAGTTGACTACAAATACAGTTGCCATTGTCTTTGCAACTGAACAAGCGAAGGTTAAAAAGATGTTTAAAAAAAAAAATGGTCCTATAGGCACTGAGCACACAAAACATTATGAACACCTGTTCTTTCCATGACAGTGACCTGGTGAATCTAGGTAAAAGCTACGATCCCTTATTCTCACTTGTAAAATCCACTTCAATCAGTGTAGATGAAGGGGAGATAGATTTTTAAGCCTTGAGAACGGAATTGTGTGCGCACCATTGAGGGTGAATGGCAAGACAAAATATTTAACTGCCTTTGAACGGGGTATGGCAGTAGGTGCCAGGTGCACCGGTTTGTGTCAAGAACTGCAACGCTGCTGGGTTTTTCACGCTCAACAGTTTCCCGTGTGTATCAAGAACGTTCCATCACCCAAAGGACATCCAGCCAATTTGACAACTGTGGGAAGCATTAGTCAACATGGGCCAGCATCCCTGTGGAACGATTGACAGTTTGTAATCTATACCCTGACAAATTGAGGATTTTCTGAAGGCAAAAGGTGGTGGGGAAACTCAATGTTAGGAAGGTGTTATTGTTTTGCACAGTGCATTTCGAAGATAGAAATCAACTTCATGTTCAGTCAATTTAGTAATTTGTAGGGTACTCGGTCTATATTTTGCCAGAATTTCTCTCATCATGTGTAAAGTGCGCAATGTGCCAAATGAATGCGATTTAGTGGCTCAGAGTAAGCATTCGAATAAGCCGCCTCAATAGTTGTAATCATAAGGTGATCTCTCTAGGAGCCGATCCGTCATCAGTCTTGTAAAATAATTACAACGTTAACGTTCAGATTTGAATGGCGAAATCTGATCAGAGAGCAGCACTGCCTTTCTTTCGATCCCATCAGTATCTACATGCTCCAAACAACACTTAGCGAACGCGCTTTCTGCGTGGTGTTTTGGAAAACGCATGTTACATCTTCGCCCGTTGTAGGAACAATGCACGGTTAAAAACATTTGTAAGCCTACGTTGCATCGCTATCGGGAAACCTAGCCCTGCATATTATCATTAAAACATACCAATATGTGGACTATGCTCTAGGTTGACAAAGAACAAGTTACAGAAACGGAGACGGAGCCTTAAGAAAGAGTAAACGAGACATGTTTATTATTTAAACTATCACTTAAATAAAAAAAGTGCATAGAAAATAAACATGATTAGAAACTTTTCTTTTTACAGTTATGTACAATTGTGTTTCCTAATTATACATTCAACCTTAAGTAGTTTGTGGTTTACTATTGTGGTTTAACTTTCCTTCATTTCTGTGACAGATGAGAGAACACTGATGTACAACTAATAGGGAAAAATATTATTATCATCATCATCATCATTATTCTCATGGAGTTCAGGAGGAAGTGTTAATAAGACAAAGGTATATTCAAGGCATAAGAAGAGCCGTTTAACCGTTTCCAAGTCCTACCGCCAACTCACATTGACGCCACGTCCCATCTCAGGCTGATACGTTCTATACACAAGGAACAATTATAAAATTACAAATACAGTTAAGTATTTTTCCCAACTTCTTTCAAGCAGGTTCCGGCAACTACCGTGACCTGTAAATTCATGGATGTTCCAATACACAAAATAAATAAATAAAAACGCATCATCATCATCACGTTCTATAAAACAATACATAAGTACAACCAAAGCTTCCAAAGAGAGAGGGGTGGTAAGGGAGACATGGAAGACTGTAAAATAACATTTTGGTGGGATTCGTTTTTTTTCCTGGTCTCCACAAACTCAACTCAATTATACCACCATCAAGTAAGCAGTCTAAAATCCCTGTTAAGAATTTACAAAGAATAAAAACATTCACGACAACAACCAAACACTAAAACAAAATGGCTGACTTCAAGAAGTTCACAACCACGTTATACATCTTATTACATAAATACTGTTTCTTTTCGGGAAGGAGAAAAAAAAATGAAAGAAAGAAACTGCAATGCTCCTGCCAATGGAGCATACACAGGCACAGGGAAACTGGTATTGGACATCAATATACAGAAGATGATGTACGTTAGTTATTCTAAACTGATACTGTAACACAAAACCATTATAGAGTACATTGAACATTGCTATTAACCATTATAAACCTGCTGTTTGCTACTGTAACTAAGTTTGTCTGTTCATTCCGTATATTGTATAGATACTGAAGTACATGTTACTATTTCTGTATATGTTTTTATGTATATATAGCATAATTACAAGTGAAGGAAGAGGGCCACTGGTGTGGCATGGTATTATGAAGTCCAAGAAACAACGGAATCTATCTGCCATTTAAAAACACTTGACTAATGGGTTGTTGTTCACCAAGTACTGAAACATCACACTTTACTGCTATGGATCTGTAGAGGAGTCAGAGACGGAGCCTTTGGGATTAGTAAAAGGATTACCAAAGCTATCTTTGAAGTCTTCGTTTATTCAGTGTGACCTTTTGACGTTAAACTAGAATGCCGTCCCTCAATCTTTTCCCCCCTGAAATGAAACAAACAAACAAACTGTCCTGTGAGCTCATCTTCCCAGTCTTTTTGTGGGTTCTTTTTAACTCAAAAACAAACCGTGGTTGATACCAGAAATCACCACAATTTAGTTTTTGTATATACATTCATTAAAGACCTAGCAGCAAAATTCAGCATGACCCTGTGCCTCACCCTAAGGCTAGCCAGGATGGGAGGACAGCGAGAGCTGAACCAAAACTGTATCCCTGAATTAGCTGGCAAAACCCAGGCTGCAAGGTGGAGGAGTGTTCACTATTGGCCTCCAGAGTGGTCCCTGCACTCTGAACGTCCCTTACACACTTGGGAGAAGGTCGAGCAGAAGTGCACTTTCCTGGGGGCCACAATTCCTAAGGGAGCTTACAAACAGTACCTGTGCTTGTGGTTTTTTAAAAACATTAGGAACCCATTTTGTTTACAATGAGTAGAAAGTCATTTCCCATGTTAAGTCAGTGCCTGTCACAAGTGCAATGTGTTGGCAAAGTTATGGTTTCACTTCACAGCCTGGGCAGGGTAAGGGTTGGAGAGATTCTGCGACGGCCTTACAAGATATAAAGTCAACAGACTACGAGGAAAAACGGATGACAAACCAAAAACATAACAAAAAGGTCACTGGCCTGAAGTGGCTCGCTACAGGACAACTGGAGCCAGAGTTGCACAAAGCAGCAATTTGGTGAGCTTCGTTCGAGGAAATATATGCCTGTCATCAACCTATCCACTTTCTGTACCCAATGTCCCAATTCTCACCAAAACCGGGACTACTTCTGTCAATCTACTACTGTTACAAGTCACAGAGTTCGCCAAACGAAGCGTGCTCAGTTACAACAAATGCAAAGCAAGAGATCGAGTTGATGAACTCTTAACAGAGGTTGAATTGTGGCCAATGGTAACGGTTAGCCTCTTCTAACCTTTCCTAACGTCATCAGCTTCTACCGAGCTTCTAAAAAGCTTTCCATGTGTAGCCCGTCTCATGTAAAACGCCACGAAACAAACGCCGGACTTCACGAGGGAGTCGAGTAGAAACACGACAAAACATTGACAGTATTAACATGAAGGCAACACTTCCATTTGGGGAATCTTGGAGCGCTGATGTGGCTATGGGCGTTAAGCCGTGTTATGTCCTTACAGTTAGCCGATTTTGGAGCGCGTTTGATCCCAAAAGGGAGACGTTGAAATTTGTAGAGACAATTTTTTTGAAAAAAGATGAACGTGAACGAATTGCGCACGGTGAGACGGCCCAGGTCTGAATGGCACCTCCGCGTGGTGTGTGGAATTAAGGCTGGAAAAAAGGAGATATCAGACAGCTATTCCAAAAGATGAGCACTAACAGACTCCATCAAGGGCATAAAATAATGCCATGCTGCTAACATGCAGTCAATGGAAATGTCCTTGATTGACAAATAGAGCTACTGGTGGACTGGGCTCAGCGGGGAGCGACAGCTTCAGTCTTTGGAATCCAAAAAGAAACATTCAGGCTACAAATAAAATTAAAACGGCAACGAAAAAACAGCTTTGAAAAAAAGGCAGCTCAATAAAAATGTAGAGACCAAGCATTAGTGTTTGTAAACCTCTATTTCCTACAAAAATGGCAATAAAATAAATACGATTTCTTAAAAATATAAATACTATTTATAACATTAAGTGCTATTCACTAGTGAGTGCTTTTTAGTCGTTTGTATAGAAAAATATATATATTATTTACATTCTCAAAGCAAGCATGATATTTTTCTGCCCATAACAAAAAAGGGCCAGAAGAGACAAGACTTCAAATGACCCGATTCGAAAATAAAATAAAAAAAACAATTCCTTTGCAACAGTAATTCATGAAATAGGCCATCATTTCAAACTTCAAATGGGCTTAAGGGGAAATCAGATTTAGGGGGATGACGTTTGGTTCTCATCGCTGTAATTCCGGACTCTGTTCTAACCAAATTTCGAATAAAGACATAACGAGTGCATACCTGCGATACAAATAGATGGCTCAGTCTATCATTTTTCCTACACAAAACCAACAATAACATTTACTACAGCAAAAAAAAAAAACGAAATAAGTCAGTCCCTCAACTGTCAGTCCACCAGAATCTCAGTCTAGCTTGCTAGTCACGGCCACGACAATGTAATGACCGCCACCCGACTACGTGTCTGACAATGACTCTGTACAAGTACAGTCGCGCTTAACAATAATATACACATTTAAAATAAATAAATCTACAGGCTTCTTTCTTTCCCTCTGTCGTTTCGACCCCGGCTCCCTCTAGTGTTTCTCTTCCTAACACATCTTGCGACTTGTTGCTCTGGACAGGCATAAGAACTATTTACAGTGTCTTTGAATACACAGCGAAGCAGCCCAAGCAAAGCTTTATGTTATTGCGGCTACTCCGAAGGCTGCACAGGACGCACATTCCGACAGGCAGATGTGTATAAACAGATGAGGCCAAGAGAAAAGCGCCCTCTGATCAGTTCTAATAAGTCCTCGTTCTATTTCTAAAATGCAGAGAAAATTCCCTTCCACAAATTGCACTTTGGTGTGTAAAATGGAACTCTTACAAGGTGGCAATTCTTTTTTCTTTTTTCTGTGTGCACATAATCAATGGATTCTATGCTCACACAGAATTGAGATATCATCTCTAGAAAAATAATGTGAGGTGATGTTAAAACTCAGAACAAAAAGGGCAATTTAAAATCTTTTTGAATCATTCAGAGACAGAAAACGTTGAAAATTGCTAATCTTACACAGTTACCATTTCCTTTGACTTCGCAGAGTCTGAAAAGTAAACAAAAACAACCAGAGGCACAATAATAATTTGTTCTCTTTCAAAAACAGAGCTCGTCTCGAACTTAACCCGGTCTGTAACGCGCCTCTTTCTGCACAAGCCGTACAGCAAAAAGGGAGGGCAGTACTGGAAGCATCACTAAGACCTGGCATTGCATGGATGGCGCCACGCTAGTCGAGGCGACTGATTCGGCAGAGTGGGAGAAAGCCCGCTAACGCCACTACCATCGCACGGCAGAGTGGGGGGCTAGTTGAGGAACTTGCGGCACTTCTTGGTTCCACAGTTGCATGGAAGCTTATTGCCCGGTTCCTCGATGGGGAATTTGTAGTCGTAGGTGAGCTCCTCGCTGCGGTAGATCTTGCGCGTGGCAAATATGACGATGTGCTTCTGCCCGTCCACGTTGATGACACGCGAGTAGCAATTGGGCTCGCACGAGTGGTTGATGAAGCGGGCGGCGTTTCCGTGCACGGTGGCGTCCACCACTTCGTAGTCGTCGATGCGGAACATGTAACAGCCAACGCCCTGCAGAGGGAGGGACAGGAGGAGAAGAGAGTGAGACGCCATTGGCTGAGGATTGCATTATCAAATGACTAAAAGATCCTGACTGGTTAATGCTGTTGACACATGAAAACCACATTCAGCAGGGCCCAACATTATAGAACATTCAGATAGAAATACCTTTACTATGCAGAACGTCTCTCTCTGACAAGTAGAATAAGGACTCACGGAAGTTCTTTTCGTGGCATTTCTATCTGCTACGTTACAGAAAGTTTGCCTAACGAAAGTGACCCTTGTTCAGACTCAAAGCGAATGAGCACAGAGGACTGTGCCCCATTGACGCCTGGCTTCTCTTCTCACCTTGCCGTCGTAGTACTTCTCCCGTTTGTCGGTGAGGACAGAGCGGATGACGTTGCCCGAGTACTCGATCACCATCTCCCCCGCGTCGATGCTCCTCTTGCAGAACAAACCTCGGCCGTGTATGGCTGACCTGTGAGGGGAGGACACACAGGGGCTCAGTGACAACTGGTTCAACAAAGGCTTTCCCGCTTTTAAACCCCACTCTATGGAACAAGGACGTAGCTACAGCAAAGCTGCGGTAGTAGTTCCTCTTCTCGTTAAAACCACTGAATTTGGATTTGTATCACGTAAAAAAAAAAACGTCACGTAGCCAGCGTCTTCCTAACCTGAACACTCCCACCGCCTCCTTGGACGTTTTCTTCAGGTGTCGGAACCTCATGGGCATGGGGAGGTCCATGCTGGTGGCCCGGCTGAAAAACAACAGTAGCAGAGTGTGTTACGAGTTCCAACGAAGGAAGGATGGTCTACTACCACCGTGAGGCTCCAACAGGTGGATACAGGGACGTGAACAGAAAACCAAGACGACAGACTACAAGTCCATTGTAACGATGACACGGACAATGAAGAAATAGTCCATCGTGATTTTCTGAAGTAAAAAATAAACGAAAAACAGGAATTGTGTAACAGGGCGGCGTGACTCACCGAGCAGACTTGAGCTGCACCTCCTCGTCCTCCTCGTGGGGGTTGTACTCGGGAGGCTGGCGGTGCTTGGAGGCCAGGAAGTTGAACATATCAAACACAGACCTCCTGCGGCGAAGGCAGACGGAGCAGACACACAGGTCAGATGGCGCAAGAAAACACAACTCAATGACACAGACTCTCTTTAACCCTCTCTTAACCCTCTCCCAAATAGTGACTTGAGATCTGTTAAGGAAGATGCGCAGTTATCCGCTCCAAAACATCCGTTAAAGAGAGCCAGCGTACAAACGGCTCACTACATATTAATTGCTGAAGTAGAATGCATAGATCTGAATTTCTTCAACAATCAAACGAAAACTAAGAGAGACCTGGGTCCAGCTACATAAAAAATAAAACTTTAGAAGTGCATCCTTCCTGAACTAATCAATGATTAGACATGATTCATCAGGTGAACGCAAGGTCTGCGCCACATGGTCTTCACCTGTCCAGTCATGACTCAAGTGATGACTTTAAGGAAAGGATGACGGCAGGATGCACATGGACGCTGGTCAAGGCAGGAGAAGGGACCTCGTTATAATAATACATAGAAGAAAAGACGGTACATTTGCCTTTAAGTGTTGGAAGAGGGCTGTACCTGTGGTGGAGCTCGGCGCGGGCCGAGCCGTGGGGGTTGATCGGGGGCTTGTCGGCCTCCTCGGGCTTGTGGAAGCGGAAGCGGTAGCTGCGACAGTGCCTGGAACCATACAGCTGCTCCAGCAGGAACACCACAGCATCGTGGAGGACCCCCAGCATCCGCAGACCGTTCACTCCTGAGAGGAAAAAAATAAGATTGAGAGAAAGAATGATAGAGAGAGAACAAAGGAAGGAGTCGAGGGGTACAGAGGGAGAAAAAAAAGTTTGTGATAAGTGACCGTTTCATTCTTCAAAAGAAATGAACCGGCACAAGCAAATAAAATCTGATAAGTGGTACTTTACCTTCAAAGGAGAGCTCTTTGAGTCTGGCGTTGGAGCGGGCCTCCTGGACTTTATCTGTCAGGGATTTCCAGGCCTCTGTGGGTCAGAGGGAGAAGACAAGACAGGCCAGCTTAGCATCTCATAACAGTGTTAGTATTAAAGTACACATTTAGTTCTTAATCTGTACGAGGATTTGGAAATAAGAGACCTTGACTGTTACACATTCACTTCAATAACTTTAGAGCTATTTTCTACCATTGAGCGTCATAACCATGCTGCACGGAAACAGAGCAAGAGGATATGGTCAGGGCTTCGGATACCTTCGATACTCTCGCAGCGGATCTGGAAGCCATCGTCGCTGCAGATCTCAAAGATGAGTCCCTTCTTGGGCTTGCTGTCCACAGAAGAGTCCCTGCGGCAACCCTCCTGGTCAGGGGTGGCCACCAGTAGAGAGCCAGCGGTGGTCTCGCCTTTCTCCTCAGGGAACTCACTGGTTTTACTGGTTAGAGCAGGAGAAACATTACCCATTGGACATATTAATAGTATAGAAAAATGGAAATGGGTGGCAAGCTTGCATTACTTACCTTTTGCAGGTGCCCCTGTCTCTGGGCTTGCCTGTGTCCATGGACTCGGGAGAGACTGGCTCTCTAGAGCTGCAGTGGTAGAGGGAATTCAAATATGGATATGTTGCAGGTGGAAACCATAGTATCATAACACACGTTTAGCGAACTCAGTATAGTCCTAGTTGATTATTTCATGAGTTATCTTTTATGTGAGAATCTTACCCAGGAGTGGAAGGTGCCCGGTCTCCCTGCGTCTCCCGAGGAGGCTCTGTCTGCCAACCCTTGTGTTTCTTCCCGCTGGCCTTGTCTGGACTCTGCCTCGTCCGCTTGGCTTTCTGCTTCCCTTTCCCAGAGCCCGTAAATGCCGTTGCTGCAGAGCTACACTTCAGCTCTTGTTTCTGCTCTGATGAGGGCCTGGATATAGGCATGGCGCTTGAGCTTTGAGAGCGGGAACTCTGGGAGAACACTCCAACCGGATGTCCCTTGCCGGAGTCTTGTGAGACCGGGCTGGGGGCCAGAGCCACAGGATGTCCACTAGCATTTGGCGGGTGTTGCTGCCGCTGGAAAGTGCCGCTTTCCGGGTCCACCTGTTGGCTGACGGACATGCTGATGGTCTGATGGGAGGGAATCACGCAGATGCTGCTGGCGATGGAGGTCTGGGCAGGGCTGCACAGCTGAGACATCAAAGGTGCTCCAGACTGGAGGAGCATCTGTTGCTCCGGAAGGCCCAGGTTGTGCGGGGTGGCTTTGAAGAGGAGGCTGCTGATGGGTCCCTTGATTTCAGAGGAGCTGAGCACCGGGGTGCTGAGAGAGACAGAGCCTGGTGCAATGAGGCCTCCGGGCCCGCTGGGCTGAGCCATGGACACCATGTTCAGCACTGCTGACTGGTTGGGTTTGAGCCCCGAGATAGTGCAGGGCAGCAGGTGGGTGGAAGAGTCGTGGCCCAGGATGCCAGGCTGCCCACTGGGAAGAGGCCTCCTCTGCTGGATGGGCTCAAAGTACATGACTCCCGATTTGGGTCTCTTGATAATGTTGGGGACATTGCGGTGAGAAGTGGTGGCGGCCGTGGTCAGGGTGCCCAGCTCGACCAGTCCGGACTGGGCTATCTGTGGCGAGGACAGGTTGATCAGAGTCATGTTGGGTCTCACCTCAGACGGGGCCAGGGTGGGCTGGCTCCTGGAGCGGGCTAGTTTCTTGGTCTTCCGCGGCTGGAGACGGGAAATGGGTCGCTTCTTGCCGTGTCCAGACGCGAGCACTGCCGAGGACGTGGAGATGGAGGCAGCGCTGGACACGATGGTCACATTGGGGGCCAGGTCGTGCCTCCGTCCGGCCTCGGTCACCAGGATCTGGGGCTCGTGGGAGGGCACCCCGATCAGGAGGCCGGAGGGGGTGCTGGGAATGCCAGGCTGGAAGCCCGCCTGGGTGGTGCCGGTGAAAGTATGGATCTGAGGGTGATGGGACATGGTGCCCAACACTTTACCCCCAGCAGGAAAGATGGGCTGGGAGGTGGTTATCCCGGTGGTGAGCCCTGTGGTTAGAGTCATGGTATCCATCACTCCTGTTGCGCTGACCGATGGCCTGATCTGGATCTTCTGAGTGACACCATTGGGGAGAGTCTGTAGGACGTAGAGGGGCTGCAGATGCTGGTTGACCACTATGAGTTTTTCCGGGCCTGGTTTTAAATGAGAGGTGGTCTGGACGGCCATGCTGGCCACCTGGGAGGGTCCGGGGCTGACTGAAGATGCAGCAGTGATGTACTTCTGTCCCTGAAGAGGCAGAGTGGGGGAGCTGGGTAGGACTGGGGTCCCAGAGCTCCTGGTCAGATCCTGGTTATCTGCTTCGACCACCTGGCCCAGGGAGGAACTAGTGATATGCTCAAACTGCTCCGGGGTCATGTGGCCTTCTCTTACCTGAGATTCTCGGCTACCTCCACTTCCTTCCTGCTGGCTCTCAGGGGACACACCGGCCCCTCTCTGCTGCTTGTCCTCACCTCCTTTCTCTGCGATGGCATCGTCAGAGGCTGCCAGGGACAGTATGGTGCGTTCTGAGCCCTCTGAGATGAGGCCGCCATGGTTCTGGTTGTTGACCGTGGGGCTGCGAGTGGTCAGGACAGAGAGGTCAGAGGGCAGCTCCAGAGGCAGACCATATGGCTCTTCGACCGAGATGGACGTGCTCACCCCACTCTCCGCGGGCTCAGCACTGGCCAGCGGCCGAGGGAAGTCCTCGAAGAGGATGTCTTTGCGGCGGTTGACGCCCACCCCATAGCCCTCGTCCAGGGAGAGGAGCTCGGAGGAGGAGGCCTCAGGCTGCTGCCCGAGGGCCTGCATGGAGGGCGTGTTGAGGACAAACTCCATGATGTCCGACGGCAGGATGTTGCCGCAGTCGTCACTGTTGTTGTTGTCCGAGTCCGACTTGAGCAGGTCAGTGCTAAGTGAGAGCTGGGCCTCCAGAGGGTCCTGTCTCTGGGACGACTTCACCCCACCCAGAGGGAGAGAGCTGTCCTTCTGGCTCTTTCTGCCTTCTCGGCTGTTGTTGCTACTGCTACCGCTGCTCCCACCCCCTCCGCTGCTGTTGTCCGCCTCCTTCCCAGAGTCGTGCTCCAGCTTCTC
Organism: Salvelinus fontinalis; assembly: GCF_029448725.1. Lineage (NCBI taxonomy): Eukaryota > Metazoa > Chordata > Actinopteri > Salmoniformes > Salmonidae > Salvelinus > Salvelinus fontinalis. The sequence goes on from NC_074688.1 coordinate 5,363,973, forward strand.
CATGTGCCTCTCTCTGCCCTTCCTCTTTCCTGTGCTCTTGTGGGAAGAGGACGCTGCGGTGGCCGTGGTGGTGGTGTTGGTGGTGCTCGCGCTGGCGTCACTCTCTGAGCTGTCATCAATGCCGTCCAGCTGGCCAATCTGCTGGTGGCTCAGGAGGCTCCGGGTGGGAACTCCATCCACAGCAGCAACGACCCTCTCCTCCTCCTCATCATCCTTCAGGAAGCGCTGCAGCTGAGAGCCCCTCCCCAGGCACTGGTCAATCCCCTCGATTGAGGGCATCACAGGGCCGGGGTTGATGATGGTGCGGGTGAAGTTGTAATAGTATGGATCCTTGTTGGAACACTGGCTGAATCCCCCTTCCTCTTCTTCTCCGCTGTCCCCTGAGGAGGAGTTACTCCTATCGTCTGCCCCGTCCACTTGGCCTTCGGCCGAGCGCCTACTGCCCCCGGCCTTCCTCTTCCCAGGCCCGTCCCCGCTGCTGCTGTAGAAAGGGATATCCTCCTCTCCATAGGAGCGCACCCCGTAGAAAGGAGTCAGGCCGAAGAACATGTTGGAGCGGGCCCTGGCGCTGCGCCTTGGGTAACGTCGCTTGGCCGAGCCCGAGCAGTCACTGTCGTCCTCGTGGCGTTTGTCCCCGTCGCCGCCTTCCTCCTCCAGCAAGGCGTGGTCATCCCTGTCGCTGGTCCCCTCGTCCTTGGTGCAGTGAGCCAGGAGGCGCTTCTCCTCGCGGTCCTCCGGGTGCAGTGGCGGGCTGGTCGACTCTGAGCTCTCCGAGCAGGCCGACGGGGAGAAGAGCACGGAGCAGGAAGACCTGCGGTGGGGGGGTCCCTCCAGGCCCACTGGACAGATGGAAGTAGTGGTGCAGGAGTCAGAGGAAGTGCTCACGGTGTTAGTCCCGTTCGGGTCGGTCTTCAGCGGCGTCAGGGACGCCTTGACTATAGCCCGCTTTTTGTCTCGAGCAGCCGCGACTTCGTTGGCTGTTACTCTTGCTTGAACCTGTGAAGCCCTCATGCTTCTCTCCGAGGCTAACCTGGGCTGCTTGATGGCCTCTAGGCTGGAGCTGTTCTTCTCAGGACTGGAGAATCTCTCCCTGCTCTTTGAAGATCCTCTTCCCTGATTCTCCAGCTTTTCCACCTCCTTCTTGCCAATGGCTTTGGTGTTGTTGCTGAGGGTTGCAGCCTTGCTGTTGCAGTTCTGAGAGGTCGGGGTTGGAGAGTTAGTGGTTCCAACAGTGTCTTTAGAATTGTTGTTGTTGAGCGTGGGGTTCTTGTTGCTGTTCTGAGGGGTCTTCTCCCTCTCTTTAGATGCCTCTCGGCTGTCGATTGTTCGGACTTTGGAGTGCTTGTCTTTGGTGGTGGCGGCCGGGTAGCTGGAGGGAACAGCCGGGGTGGCTTGGGAGCTCCGTTTGATGAAATCATCCTCAGCCCCCGAAGACCACAGGGGCTTCATGGCGGCGGCAGGGGCTGGCCCCGACAGATAGTCTTGGGACTTCCTCCCAACGCTTTTGTGGAACAGGGGCTGGGGAGACCCCAATTTCCCAGAATCTTTAGAGGCTTGCGCCAAGGTCACACTTCCCTCCTTGGCCGGGTTGCTACTACTACCACCACCACCTCTGTCCTTGGACAGGGTCGTGGTGACACAGTGGCGGGAGAGGAGCGTGACGCCAGCCGACAGGTCTGGGACCTTCCCGCCCTGCTTCCCCTTCTCCGCCTGGGATTTGCTGTTGCTGGCCCTTTGGTGCCCTGTCAGGACACATGTACCTGGTGGTGGGGAGGCCTGGCTCGCTCCTGCCATCCCTGGGGCCATTGGAGAAAGTTTGGGGTTCTCTCCCACAGCCTGCTTGCCAGGCGCACTTTCTTTCCCACCGTCTGTCTTCATCTCAGAGATGCTGTGGTGGTGTCTGTGTTGACCTCCAGGGCTGAGTGAGCTAGTCTCGCGGCTCTGCGTTCGGACTCCGCTGGCGGGCGGCTTCCCCGTATCCCTTAGACCCAGGTCTCTGGAGGCAGAGGAAGAGGAGACCACAGGGGGTGGGGTGGAAGAAGAGACCAGGGCTAATTGGTTCATGGCGGCAGCCACCCCGGCCTGTGGAGGGGAGACTACCTTCTGTCTGGGCTGGGGGGAGAGGGAAGAGGTGCTGTGGCGCCGGGAGCCGATGCTCCTTAGGCCGGAACTCAGAAGCGGGTCCCCTACCGTCACAATCTCATGGGCCGACTGAAAGGATCCGCCTGCAAAACATGGACATAAACACATTTCACCATACTGCATGTCTCCACGTGTGAATGGGAGTTTACACTGACAGTTGGAGGTAAATGGGGGTAAAGTTGGAAGATACCTGGGGATGGAAGTGGTCTGGAGCCAGGGGAGCGCTGGCACGGGGGGTAGCTTGGGTGCCTGTTCCGTGTGTAAACTTTAGGAGGATTGGGGCTGGAGGGCAGCAGAGACAGGCGGTTGGAGGGCTTCAGAGAGTCAAAAGGGCCGGGCACCGGAGACAGGGCTTTATCTGTCAACGAAAGGTTTAACGCAATCAATTCTTCAGAATGCTGCATTTTGGAGGAAGAGCTCGCAAGTAAGCATTTTCACTGTACCGTTTGCGCCTGCGGTACCCTGTGCACGTGATAAAATAAACGTAGTGAATGCGTTTACACGCCGGCTACGAACTCGACCAAATGCAGTGCCGCAATGAATAATGTAGCATTCTGGCTCACACACACACCTAAGATGGGCGTAAAAGGGCTGTGGGAGATGGTGCGGTTCTCCTCTGGAAGAGCACTCTTTAGGTCCGGCTCCACCACGGTGGGACGACACACCAGGATCCTGCAGGTGTAGACACACCGCTTCCGGGCGTCTAGAGTGCTCCAGTACACCCTGGAACACCTGTGGCGACAGAAACCAGCAAATTGATCAGTCTTCTGTTGCACTGACCGCTTCACATTAAAAAAGGACAGCCGCGGCACTGTGTGTACTTACTGGTAGCCGACGGGGAAGAGTTTGCGCTCGCAATCCGAAAGCTCGGTCAGTATTCCAAGGCAATCGATGGTCATGGAGCCTGCGATGAAACAAAAAACAAAAAAGGTAGAACCCCCAATCCAAGGAGGCCATTCAGAAACATGTTTGTTGGGCCAGCTAGTGTCTCAAAACTCCGCAGACGCCCCTGGCCGTTTTACTACTTTGGGAAAGCCCTGAAATAGCACAGCTTATTCACCTAATTCAAGGACTTGATGATCAGTTGACCATTTGATAAAATCAGGCGTGCTGCATAGCTCTGGAATAGATCAAATATGATCAGATAACGACTGGGGTTCCCAGGGAGAGGTTACAGAGTAAGCAGAGCCATATGTAGGGTGTATCCCAAACGGCACCCTATCCTCTATATAGTACACTACTTTTGACCAGAGCCATATGGGTCCTTTTCAAAAGTAATGCCATAAATAGGAAATAGGGTGCCGTTTGGGACTAGTCCATAGAGGTCTCTGTATATGGCTGTGGAGGGGGGATAATATAAACACACACACCTATCATCATGTGGATGTTCTCCGGCTGAAGACCGGTCAGGAACTTCCTCCGCAGGCTGATCCCCTCCAGGTCCACCAGGATCCTCCGCGTGACCTCGAAGCCAGACTCGGACACCACCTGGGCAAGGAAGTCATGCATTTCAAACAAAGTACCTACAAGTGCGCCCTTCTCCTCACCATGACCTCAGTTTGACCCATGCTGCAGTATGATTTCGATAGATACGGGCTAATTGCATGCATGTTGTTTTTACCTTTTACCAGTAAGCCAGAGCTTGAAAAAAATTTTTTTTTTTTTAAAAGACATTGAATCAACATTTTTATCTGTAAAGTTTTGGTATGTTCTAGATGTTTCTTTGTGTGTGATGCTGCAGGTGGGTAAGGGAGGTGGGGCTGGAGAAGATAAGGAAGGAGTTCTGCTTTGCGTCTCACCTCTCCTTTGATGAGGTCCCGGTGGCGCTGGCAGTAGACCTTCTTGTCCTCCAGGAAGACACAGTGGCGCTGCCGGGCGCACATGAAGTGGTAGTTTCTGGTGCAGGAGGTCAAGCAGCAGCCCACTGTTGCGCCGGGACGTTGGCAGTTCTCGCAGCGCTGCCGGGAGGAAAACAAACATCACAGGACACTGCCATTAGACATAGATAGATACTCAACAACACCGACTCAAGGTCATTTGAGTAATAATAAATATGTTTTTTTTTTTTTAAAGAAAGACACTTTCGTATATTTACTATCAAGAGCATGCATAATAGAAGACAATGCAAATGATGCACAGAATCAAGTAATGGCAACATGCCTTTTCAAGTGAAACACACACTACATGACCAAAAGTATGTGGACACCTGCTTGTCAAACCTCTTATTCCAAAATCATGGGCATTAATATGGAGTTGGTCCCCCCTTCACTGCTATACCAGCCTCCACTCTTCTGGGAAGGTTTCCCACTAAATGTTGGAACATTGCTGCGGGGACTTGCTTCCATTTAGCCACAAGAGCAATAGTGAGGTCGGGCACTGATGTTGGGCGATTAGGCATGGCTCGCAGCCGGTGTTCCAATTCATCCCAAAAAGTGCTTGATGTGGTTGAGTTCAGGGCTCTGTGCAGCCCAGTCATGTTCTCCCAGACCGATCTCAACAAACCATTTCTGTATGGACCTCGCTTGGTGCACAGGGGCATTGTCATGTTGAAACAGGAAAAGGGCCTTCCCAAAAGTTGGAAGCACAGAATCGTCTACAATATCATTGTATGCTGTAGCGTTAAGATCTCCCTTCACCGGACCTAAGGGGCCTAACCATGAACCATTCCTCCACCAAACTTTACAGTTGGCACTATGCATTGGGAAGGTTGCGTTCTCCTGGCATCCGCCAAACCCAGATTTGTGCGTTGGACTGTCAGATGGTGAAGCACGATTCATCACTCCAGAGAACGCATTTCCACTGCTCCAACTGACGAACTGATGAAAGGTGGCATCCTATGACGGTGCCACGTTGAAAGTCACTGAGCTCTTCAGTAAGGCCATTCTACAGCCAATGTTTGTCTATGGAGATTGCATGGCTTTGCTTTCAATTTTACACACCTGTCAGCAACACATGGCTGAAACAGCCGAATCCACAAATTTGAAGGGGTGTACTAAATTAATATACACTATACATACAAAAGTAAGAATCTCCATTTACTAAGAATAAACATTGCTTTCGCAAAGTATTCAGACCCCTTGACTTCCCCCCCCCAAAATGTACGATAAAGCGATATTCTAAAATGTATTTAAAAAAATGTTTCCCCCCCAATCTACACACAACACCCCCATTACGACAAAGAAAAAATAGGTTTAGAAATATCACATTTACAAAAGTATTAAGACCCTTACTCAGTACTTTGTTGAAGCACCTTTGGCAGCGATTCCAGCCTCGAGTCTTCTTGAGTATGAGGCTACAAGCTTGGCACACCTGTATTTGGGGAGTTAGTACCATTCTAATCTGCAGATCATCTCAAGCTCTGTCAGGTTGGATGGTGAGCATTGAAGCACAGCTATTTTCAGGTCTCTCCAGAGATGTTTGATCGGGTTCAAGTCCGGGCTCCGGCTGGGCCACTCAAGGACATTCAGAGACATGTACCGAAGCTACTCCTGCGTTGTCTTGGCTGTGTACTTAGGCTCATTGTCCTGTTGGAAGGTGTACCTTTGCCCCAGTCTGAGGTCCTGAGCGCTCTGGAGCAGGTTTTCATTAAACATTTAAATGTTTTATTTTATTTAACCTTTATTAAATAAACTAGGCAAGTCAGTTAAGAACAAATTCTTATATACAATGACTGCCTACTCCATCCAAACCCGGACGACACTGGACCATTTGTGCGCCGCCCTATGGGACTCCCAATCACGGCCGGATGTGATACAGCCTGGATTCGAACCAGGTACTATAGTGATGCCTCTTGCACAGAGTTACAGTTTTTTAGACCGCTGCGCTACTCGGGAGCCCAAAATCCTTCATCAAGGATCTCTACATGTCGCTGTGATCCTGACTAGTCTCCCAGTCCCTGCTGCTGAAAAAGATCCCCACAGCACGATACTGCCACCACCATGCGTCACCCTTAGGGATGGGGCCAGGTTTCCTCCAGACGTGACGCTTGGCATTCAGGTCAAAGAGCTCAATCTTGGTTTCATCAGACCAGAGAATCTTGTTTCTCATGGTCTGAGATTCCTTTAGGTGCCCTTTGGCAAACTCCAAGTGGGCTGTCATGTGCCTTTTACTGAGGAGTGGCTTCCGTCTGGCCACTCTACCATAAAGGCCTGATTAGTGGAGTGCTACAGAGATGGTTGTCCTTCTGGAAGGTTCTCCCATCTCCACAAAGGAACTCTGTCAGACTGACCATAGGGTTCTTGGTCCCTTCTTGGTGCAAACAGGATGCACCTTAGCTCAATTGAGTCTCATAGCAAAGGGTCTGAATACTTATCTAAATAAGTTCATTTTATAATAAATTTAGCAAAAATCTCCAATAACCTGTTTTCGCTTTGTCATTATGGGGTATTGTGTGTAGATTCGCAGGCTGTAAAGTAAAAGAAATACGGAAAAAGCCAAGGGGTCTGAATATTTTCCGAAAGCACTGTACATCTCGTACAAATAGGTATTTTGGTTTATTAGTCTTACCAACTGTTTCCCTCGGATCACGGCCATGTGGACGTTTTTCAGAGAGCCATCATCATCCTCGAACACCTCGGCTGACCACAGGGCACAGTTCACGTGGGTCCACTCGTTCTGCCCGATGTACAGCAGCCTGCCGCCCTCCTGGAACCAGACGCAAGCGCAAAGAGCACGATCAAGAGCTGTACCACGACTAATCGCGACTCCTAAGGTGGTGTTAAGCACAACTTCGACTTACGTTGGTGTTATCATCTCCGTACTTGAGACACAGCACACACTGGCGGTTGTCGCTGACGCCAGGGGGTGGGAGCAGCTCAGGACTGTCTTCACAGCTCAGGTCTGAGAGAGACAAGAAAGCAAGCCACAAACACATCATTTCCTGCAACTGAAACAGTATCAAAAAGTGTATCCATTAAATACTTAGTGTAGGTGTGTAACCTAAATGGCACCATATTCCCTATATAGTATATAGGGAAAGGTGCACTACTTTTGTACCTAGGTGTTGCCCTATAGTTGTGTTGAGCAGACTCACCGTGGAGCATAGGGGGTGTTTGGGGAAGTAGAGGCCGGGGCGGAGGGGGGGAGTAGGGCTCTCCGGGGGTCTTGGGGCAAGGGGCCGGGATGATCTTCTTCCTGAGGGGCTGCCCGGCGCGGGCGATCTCCTCGCGCTCCTGCCACTGGGCGTAGTTGTGGTCCAGGGAGGGGGGCAGCACGGCGTTGGGGAGGAGGCCACTGCTGCAAGAGAAACAGACAGGTAGAGACTCAGACCCGGTTTGAAACCTTTATAAACACATCCTTCCACTCTTGAAGTGTTAACATTGAATTGGTGAAAGCAAGTTTTTCCACTGCATTGATTTCACCAACTATGTCAATTTAGATCAGTGAACACAGTAGTTCCAAGTACAGCAACAACATATGAACAGGGTCTAACACAGATTGCAATAATTCTCAAACTGTTATACCTCAAAGCAGTGCATTTGGTACATTTTCAAGAGCGCAGACAATCCAAAATGTAAATTATAATCTAACCGCTTATAACCTTCTGAACGACTCACTAAATTGGGTTTACAACTTTAATTAGCCAAAACACAAAAAAGGCCACGGTAGCAGATAATGGACCCCATCAGATATTTATGTAGTTGGTTCTGTTTAGTAACTAATATACAGTGCATTCAGTAAGCATTCAGTTACAGCCTTATTCTAAAACTGATTAAAATAGTTTTTTCCCTTCAGTCTACACACAACAACCCATAAAAAAAACACTTAAATATTACTGAAATATTCAGACCCTCCACTCAGTACTTTGTTGAAGTGCCTTTAGTAGCGCTCCACACTGTCCTTTCCCACCTGGACAAAAGGAACACTTGTGAGAACGCTATTTATTGACAACAGCTCAGCGTTCAACACCGTAGTGCCTTCAAAGCTCCTCACTAAGCTAAGGACCCTGGGACTAAACACCTCCCTCTGCAACTGGATCCTGGAATTCCTGACGGGCCACCCCCAGGTGGTAAGGGTAGGCAACAACATCTGCCACGCTGATCCTCAACACGGGTGCCCCTCCGGGGTGTTTGCTCAGTCCTCCTGTACTCCGTTAGCCCATGACAGCATGGCCAGGCATGATTGCAACACCATCATTCAGTTTGCCGACGACAAACCAGCGGTAGGCCTGATCCGAGAACGATGAAACAGCCTATAGGGAGAAGGTCAGAGAACGTGGCCGTGTGGTGCCAGGATAGCAACATCTACCTCCAAGTGATCAAGACAAAGGAGATGATTGTGGACTACAGGAGGAGGAGGACCGGACACGCCCCAATTCCCATCGACAGGGCTGTAGTGGAGCAGGTTGAGAGCTTCAAGTTCCTTAGTGTCCACATGACCAACAAACTATCATGGTCCAAACACACCAAGACAGTCGTGAAGAGGGCACGACAAAGCCTATTCCCCCTCAGGAGACTGAAAAGATTTGGCATGGGTCCTCAGATCCTCAAAAGGTTCTACAACTGCACCATCGAGAGCATCCTGGCTGGTTGCATCACCACCTGGTATGGCAACTGCTCGGACTCTGACCGCAAAGCACTACAGAGGGTAATACGTAGGCCCAGTACATCACTGGGGCCAAGCTTCCTGCCATCCAGGACCTCTATACCAGGCTGTGTCAGAGGAAGGCCCTAAAAATGGTCAAAGACTCCAGCCACCTTAGTCAAAGACTGTTCTCTCTGCTACAGCACGGCAAGCTGTACCGGAGCGTCAAGTCTTAACTTCTACCCGCAAGCCATAAGACTCCTGAACAGCTAACCAAATGGCTACCTGGACTATTTGCATTGTCCCCCTGCCCCCTCTTTTACCACTGCTGCTACTCTCTGGTTCGCTACCTACATATTACCTCGACTAACCTGAGCCCGCGCACATTGACTCTGTACCGGTACCCCCTGTATATAGCCTCACTATTGTTATTTTACTCTTTTTTACTTAACTTGTTTGGGATAGGGGGAAGCATTTTCACTTTTGGATGAATAGCGTGCCCAGAGTGAACTGCCGCCTCCTCAGTCCCAGATGCTAATATATGCATATAATTTTTAGTATTGGATAGAAAACACTGAGGTTTCTAAAACTGTTTGAATGATGTCTGAGTATAACAGAACTCATATGGCAGGCAAAAACCTGAGAAAGAATCCAAACAGGAAGTGGGAAATCTGAGGTTTGTAGTTTTTGAACTCCCCTCTATCGAATACACAGTGGGATATGGGTTAATTTTCACTTCCTAAGGCTTCCACTAGATGTCAACCGTCTTTAGAACGTTGTTTCCGGCTGCTCATGTGAAGGGGGTTTGGATGGGAGCTGTTTGACTAAGGGGTCTGCCTACAGCCTCGTTCTCAGTCACGCGCTTTCACTTGAGGTAGCTCTCGTTCCATTGGTTTTCTACAGACAATGGAATTCTCCGGTTGGAACATTATTGAACTTTTACGATAAAAACATCCTAAAGATTGATTCTATACTTAGTTTGACAAGTTTCTTCAACCTGTAATATAACTTTTTGAACGTTTTGTCCGAATGGACCAGATCGCGCTTTTGGATTTGTTTACCAAACGCCCTAACAAAAGAAGCTATTGGACATAAATGATGGACATTATCAAACAAAACAAGCATTTATTGTGGAACTGCGATTCCTGGTAGTGCATTCTGATGAAGATCCTCAAAGGTAAGTGAATATTTATAATGCTATTTATGAATAATGTTGACTACCCAACATGGCGGATATTTCTCTGGCTGGTTTGAGCTCTGAGCGCCGTTCTCAGATTTAAAAAAAAAAAAAAAAAAAGACGGAAAAAGCATAATCTGACACAGCGGTTGCATTAAGGAGAAGTGTATCTAAAGTTCCATGTATAATAGTTGTATTTTCATCAACATTTATTATGAATATTTCTGTGAATTCATGTGGCTCTCTGCAATATCACTGCATGTTTTGCAACTACTGAACGTAACACGCCAATGTAAAATAAGATTTTTGGATATAAATATATGTATTGTGTAACATGAAGTCCTATGAGTGTCATCTGATGAAGATAGTGATTAGTGATGATTAGTTAGTGATTAATTTTATCTCTATTTGTGCTTTTTGTGACTCCTCTCTTTGGCGGGAAAAATGGCTCGGTTTTTCTGTGACTTGGTGGTGACCTAACAATCGTTTGTGGAGCTTTCGCTGTAAAGCATTTTTGAAAATCAGACACTGTGGCTGGATTAACGAGAATTTGAATCTTTAAAATGGTGCCTAATGCTTGTATGTTTGAGAAAATGGATTTATGAGATTTGTATTTGGCGCCCTGCTATTTCATTGGCTGTCCGCGAGGGGTTCCGCTAGCGGAACTTATTTTTCTTAAAACCGCATTGTTGGTTAAGGGCTTGTAAGTAAGTATTTCATTCTTAGGTTGTTGTATTCGACGCAGGTAAAATACAATTTGATTCGATTTGATCCCTCGCCTAATTGGAGTAAACTAATGGACAACAACACTTAGGCTTCTACTTCCAGCTTATACATATTATATACATTTCACAGATGCAGTACCATTTACAATAGTTGTGTTCGATTTTAGTCCCATCCTTTTTTCAACTGTGCTGTTTCACAAAAGTTCTGAACCTTTCTATTCTCATAGATTCTACATTTTGTAAATTAAAGCAACATTTTTGATAAGAGTATTATTCATCGATTGACTGACTTAATTACCCAGCAGTGCTATTTGCAGTTAGTTCCAGGTAAACATTGCAATTCTTCAGCCATTCCTGGACCTGAGACCAAAAAGAAGCTACATACAGACAGTAGCAAAACAAATGACCTAATGATTCAGTCTCATCACAGAAAAATCTGCAGATCTGGGAAGGTTATATCCCATTTATCATTACTGCAAGAATTTTGTATAATAATTCAAATTGAAAAATTAAGTTTATAATCCAGCATTGTTTTGTGTATCAGTTCATAAACCATGTGCCATGGAATCGGTACATCGAAAATCTCTTAAACTCTTCTGCAACCTGTATGGAGCAGCTGTCAATTTTGGGGTCCTTAAATGAAACTGGTACACTTTATTTATCACCATTTTCTTTAGCCAATTTTTGTCTTTAATGCAGGGCTGACAGACAAGTTCCTTACTTTCTCCCCCTTCCACTTGGCTCTTCCATTTTTGCAGTCATGCTGGAATTAGTTGGTTGTAATAAGCTAGCTCTTTCACTTACACGGTGAATCCTTGAATAATGCTCTCTCTGCTGGCTGTTGTAATACTTTATAAGCCACGTTGTTGGTAGGGACAGCATCCACTTTCAAAAGCAATGCTTCGCTGAAGCCCCCCTTCCATCGTTGTGCCCCGCAGATTGACGAGTAGACGCCCAATTTGCCCGCCTCATTCTTACAAATGTATCGCACTTTTGCCAAAGTGTTTAATTTGCGTTGCTATAGAGGCACACTGGCACTTGATTTTTATTTAAGATGGCCAAGCTTTGTGTGGTAGGGTGCAGCAATACTTCCTATGCAATTGCTAGCTAGCTCCATACTACTAAGCCACAACTTGTTTCGTAAATAATTTTTATATTATTTACGTATATGAAGGGTGAGCATGGCTTTTTGATTCCTCACTGTGCAATGCTGACCACGGGGCTTTGTCGGATTGTTTTCCGTAGTTAGAGCTGATTTGGAGAAAACCTCAAACCAAACTTCTAGAACAATATTACAGTATTATAAAAATCAAGATACGTTTTTGATTTGAGAATGTTCTCTTAGGGGTGTTCCAAGTTACTATATGCGTTTCTGGCATTGAGAAATAGCTGCTACACGCACTTTAAATATTTAAATCAACAAATGGGGTTGAAAGGCAGGACTAATAATCGCCGCTGCTAAAACCGCAGGGCGACCACAGAGGAGTGTTCAAAGCTCATTATGTCAAAAGGGACACGGGCTGGCCCCCCTTCTCACAATGGAAGCGGGAGCATGCACAATTCATGATCTATGGCAAGAAGAGATCTAAACATTCAGATGGGACTTGGCTCCTCGAGCGGGTCTGTCAGTGTTTACACAGATACAGAGGCCTACAACGCATGGGAGGATCAGAGAGTACATTGAAAAGTTAAGTTCACTTAAGATATAAGCTATATCTTGAGTCATAATCTACTGTAACAATAATTCAGTTTGTCATTTCAATATGAATCATTAATGTGACAGGCAGCATGTGTACCGATCTATTAGTCTCTTGTGTAATCTCATTGATATGTTGCTGTTAACACTCACTTGGGGGAGAATTTGTGCGTTTCCCAGAATCTGGACTCCTTGACTTTGAACCAAGGGAATACGCGCTCCATTTGCTGCAACAGAGACGGGGAAAATAGACGTTAAAGGCCCACTGCAGTCAAAAACCTGAGTTGCATGTGTTATATATACATTTCTACACTATGAGGTTGTAGTAATATTGTGAAAATTATGAAAATGCCCTTTTAGTGTAAGAGCGGTTTGAAAAGACCACCTGACATGTCAGCCTGGTGGGATGGAGTTTTGGCCTTCCATGGTGACGTCGCCATGCGGTAAATTAGTTTATAGACCAATAAGAGTTCCAAACCTCTCTGCCAATAACAGCTCATTTTCAGTTTTCCCTTCCCCACTCAGACCACTGACATTCCTAGCCAAATTCTTGCTTGAGAAATTGCCCTTTGCTAAGAAGCTTTTTCTGTTTCTTTTTTTTTACCATTTTAATTGAAAAACACATTAAGGTACTTAAATTGTTACACAGATATGATTTAATATGGAGATAAAAACAGATACATTGGGCCCTTAAAAAAAAGGTACAGTCTGGGACGCCCTAAATAGTGCACTACTTTTGACGAGAGCCCCATTGCTCCTGGTCAAAAGTATTACCCTACCATTTGAGAAGCAGCCCGTCTACCAGTGGAGTCAAATCAGGGTGAATACTAGCGTACTGAACGAAAATATAAATGGAACATGTAAAGTGTTGGTCCCATGTTTCATGAGCTGAAATTAAAAAGATCCCAGAAATAGTCCATATGCACAAAAAGCTTAATTCTCTCAAATTGTGCACAAATTTGTTTATATCCCTGTTAATGAGCATCTAATTTTCCAAGATAATCCATCTACCTGACAGGTGTGGCATATCAAGAAGCTGATTAAAGAGCATGATCATTACACAGGAACAACTTGTGCTCGGGACAATAAAAAAGGCCATTCTAAAATGTGCAATTGTGTCACAACACAATGCCACAGATGTCTCAAGTTGAGGGAGTGCGCAATCGGCATGCCAACTGCAGGAATGTCCACCAGAGCCGTTGCCAGGGAATGGAATGTTTCTCTACCGACTCAAACGTTGTTTAGAAAATTTGGCAGTACATCCAACCGGCCTCACAACCGCAGAGCAGGTGTATGGCGTCATGCGGTCGAGCGGTTTGCTGATGTCAGCGTTGTGAACAGAGTGCCTCATGGTGGCGGTGAGATTATGGTAAGAGCAGGCATAAGCTACGGACAACGAACACAATTGCGTTTTATCGATGGCAATTTGAATGCACAGAGATACTGTGGCCCATTGTCGTGCCACAATCAACAGCCTGATCAACTCTATGTGAAGGAGATGTGTCGCACTGCATGAGGCAAATGGTGGTCACACCATATACTGACTGGTTTTCTGATCCAAGCCCCTAACTTAATTTTCTTTTTTTAAGTATCTCTGACCAACAGATGCATATCTGTATTCCCAGTTATGTGAAATATATAGATTAGGGCCTAATGAATTTATTTAAATTGACTGATTTCCTTAGGGGTTAAATAAAGGTTAAATAAAAACACAAATCTAAAAATGAACTAACTCAGTAAAATCTTAAATTGTTGCATGTTGCGTTTATATACATTTCTTCAGCATACTACTGAAGCGGAGGCTGAGCGAGCTCTCTGTAGGTTCATTCCCGTTGGATCTCCTCACCCGGATAAAGAAGGACTTGACCATGCTATTGGCTTTCCTGTTCTCCGGCTGCCCGCCGTCTGAGTTGATGGCCATCTGGATGACCTTCACTACGTCGTCACTGAACTCAAGCTGAAAGAGAGGAGAGAGAAAACACCACACTGAGTGAGTGACACACTGCCCTCCATCTCATCCCGCTCTCTGACCGTGAACTGCGTTTGAACTCGGAGCGAAGAGAGCTCCCCCCGGGGGATGAGCATTCATGCCACTACTCCGGTGTCTGTGGATGATGTGGCTCTGCACTCACACAAACATAGCTCCTGTTCTCACACAATGCTGGGTGGATGCTGATGGGATGAAAGGATTGAAATGGACTGAGACAACACAGTCTGCAAATATAAAAACAAATGCTTTTGCGGGGCAGTTGATTGAATGCGTTTTCAAAAAGTGCAAGGTTGTGAGATCACATGAGTGGGATGTGATTTTAGACTCACCACAGACTTGTAGCGCCCGGTGGCCAACTTCTTCTCCACCGACTCCAGGTCGAGGGGGGAGTCGTTGGGGGGCTTGACCTCGGTCAGGACCGGGGGGTCGGGCCCCTCGGGGGAGCGACGTGTGGGTAAACTCTCCTCCGTCTCGGGGTTCAACTCAGGCGGCTTCATCACAGCCTACAGAGAGCGAGAGATGGAGATATAGCGGGGGAGGGGTGGGGGGGGAGAGGAGACAGTCAAATTACAAAACACATCTGATCCATTTGCTCTCCTAACATGTCACAGACATACAAAGAAAATATGTACAGTGGCAAGACAAAGTATGTGAACCCTTTACAATGATCTGGATTTCTGCATAAGTTGGGTCATAAAACTTGATCTGATCGTCATCTAAGTCACAACAATAGACAGTCTGCTTAAACTAAAAACACACAAATTATTTTATTTTTCTTGTCTATATTGATTCTACATCATTTAAACATTCACAGTGTAGGTTGGGAAAAGCATGTGAACCCCTAGGCTAATGACATCTCCAAAAGCTGATTGGAGTCAGCTAACCTGGAGTCCAATCCTTGAGCTGAGATCGGAGATGTTGGTTAGAGCTGCCCTGCCCTAAAAAAAAAAAAAAAAAAACTTTTAGTGTAAGTTTGCTATCCACAAGAAGCATTGCCTGATGTGAACCATGTCTCAAACAAAAGATCTCAGAAGACCAAAGACTAAGAATTGTGGACTTGCATAAAGCTGGAAAGGGTTACAAAAGTCACTATAAAAGCCTTGATGTTCATCAGTCCACGGTAAGACAAATTGTCTATAAATGGAGAAAGTTCAGCACTGTTGCTACTCTACCTAGGAGTGGCCATCCTGCAAAGATGACTGCAAGAGCACCGCGCAGAATGCTCAATGAGGTTAAGAAGAATCCTAGAGTGTCAGCTAAAGACTTACGGAAATCTCTGGAACATGCTAAAATCTCTGTTGACGAGTCTACGTTACGTAAAACACTATACAAGAATGGTGTTTATGGGAGGACACCACGGAAGAAGCCACCGCTGTCCAAAAAAAACATTGCTGCACGTCTGAAGTTCGCAAAAGAGAATCTGGCAAAATATTCTGTGGACAGATGAAACTAAAAGTTGAGTAGGAAAACACACTATGTGTGGAGAAAAAGGCACAGCAACATCAAAACCTCATCCCAACTGTAAACTATAGTGGAGGGTGCATCATGGTTGGGGCTGCTTTGCTGCCTCACCTTGCCATCATCGACAAAAAATGAATTCCAAAGTTTATCAAGACATTTTGCAGGAGAATCTAAGGCTATCTGTCCTCCAATTGAAGCTCAACAGAAGTTGGGTGATGCAACAGGACAATGACCCAAAACACAGAAGTAAATCAACAACAGAATAAAATACGACTTCTGGAGTGGCCCAGTCAGAGTCCTGACCTCAACCTGATTGAGAAGATGTGGCATGACCTCAAGAGAGAGGTTCACACCAGACATCCCAAGAATATTTCTGAACTGAAGCAGTTTTGGAAAGAGGAACAGTTCAAAATACCTCCTGACTGTTGTGCAGGTCTGATCTGCAACTACAGAAAACATTTGGTTGAGGTTATTGCTGCCAAAGGAGGGTCAACCGGTTATTAAATCCAAGGGTTCACATACTTTTTCCAACCTGCACTGTGAATGTTTACACGGTGTGTTCAATAAAGACATGAAAACATATAATTGTTTGTGTTCATTGTTTAAGCAGACTGTATTTGTCTATTGTGGTGACTGAAAATGTATGGCCAATTTATGCAGAAGTCCAGGTAATTCCAAAGGGTTGACATACTTTTTGCCACAGCTTAATCTGTTGGGCCAGGTGTTTTTCCTGGTTATGTGACCAAACTCTAGGCCCTAGTTATAGCCAACAATCCAGGGCCCAGAGTTTTTCCTGACCCTGTCACATCAGCAGGAAAAACTTGGCCAGGTTACACCCCACAACCAGAGCTTTAAGTCTTTCCCTGGTGAAGTTACATGGTCAGGAAAAACTCCTGGGCCAAAACATGCAACCCGATATCCCCTTCTCTCCTCACCTGTCTGTAGCGGAGCAGGTGCGTAGAGGTGCGGGAGTTGAGCAGTGCGGTGAGGACCTGGCGCACCAAGCCCTGCAGCTCCTTCTCCAGGGCCGTCCTCCACTCGGCCGGCTGGCGCTTCGTACAGTTGGTGCAGGTGTAGGCCACGCTCTCTGGCAGATTGGACAGCAGCTCGTACATCTCGTCTGGTAGTGGGAGACAAGGGAGCAGAGAGGGAGGTTAACTTTTTACACTCATTTATCAGTTGGTTGGTCAATTCTCCGTATCAAAAGTGTTGACAACAGATCCATGCCGAGTATATGACAACGGAAAGGCATTTTACAAGTGTTTTTGGGCATATCAACAGAAGTTGAAATTGATATCAACACATTTAAATATAATACCCCCTAAGTAGTGAACATATAGCAGCCAAAAGAGAGAGCGGTGCCGAGTTCAAATCTGTATCACATCATAACGGGAGAGGTGTTGAGAAACAGACAGACTGAAAGATGGCATTGTTCCCCGTGAGTCGAGGTGAGAAACAAGAGCGCCCGCTAACCTGTGAGGTTCTCACACTTGGAGTGGACCCAGTGGTCGCACCTCCCACACTGCATCATCTTGCTGTCGTAGTCGTCTTCGTCATAGCACTTATCGCAAAGGGGGCAGAAGTTACCTGGAAAACACAAGTCGTTGGGTCATAGAAAAATAATCTCTCCCCAGACCCTACTCAACCCTTCTCATAGTACTGAGGAGACAGATGCCAGGGTCATGTTCTTTAGGGACAAAACTGACTGAAACCAGAAGGGACTACCTGGACTTTGCCAACTAGAAACATTGTATTCTGTAGCAAAACATTTTATATATCGGTGTGCCCCCCTAATGAATGCTTTTGACATTTTCCTTGGTCAATTACAGATGTAGACAGTGAGACAATAGCCCGAGTACTGTAGAGCTACATCATTCTACATTACTTGAGACCAGAGGTCTCAATTTGGTCACGTGTGACAAAATATTTTGCTGTGCGACCATGTTTTACTCTGGGAGCACTGTGTGACTTATTGTTATCTCCCAGAAAAATAGTCCATGTATCGTTGTTTCCAAGTGCCCTAGAGAAACTAGCGAGTGCATATTCTTTAGCGTCATGGTTGTGCCACTACTACAGCGAAAACGGCTTGCCTCTAGCCCAACCAGGTCAAGAGCTGACCCATATTAATGCTGCAACATTTTTAATATTCCTATAGCAGCTCGCCGAGACCGCATTATACATTCATAAACTACGTGTTGGGCAGTTCTAAAAGTACTCACGGGTGGACGTTGTTAACCATTTGTTTACACTTTGTTCAGTCATGTTACCTTATTGACTGGCTAACAACCTGGTTGGGTGGCACAGAAAGGAAAAGGGATGGCTTCTTTAGGACGTCAATGATTGACAGATCTCTTGCATGTTGTCATTACAAACCTGATGTTTTGAAGAGACTATGTACCATTTTCAGCGTAATGTATCGCAATAGGAAAATAGTTATTTTAAACAATGTGGAAACCTAATATTCCACAAAAGACTCATTTCAATGACAGGTATTCGTATCAACGTTTAAGCTTTTATAATAAACAAAACGTGTATTTAGAGTGTTACATATTCGTTTCTAGGGCAAAAAAATATGTGCTTCAAAAAGTATCTAGAATTTATATAGGCCCAATACAGGCTGAATCTCTATCAATCGTGTAAAAAAGATTCTGGGTGCTCCTAAATTCCATGTGTTGCTCCTAATTTTAAGTTGGGAGCACCAGAGTCGCCAACATAAAAATGATTATTCATAGTCCTGCTTGTGACTCACCTTTAGCGAAGAGTTTGGCACAGTCATGACATAAGGAGAAGTCATGTGACCACTGGGCGTCCCAGGCCTTCCCGGGTTTTGTGGCCCCACAACTCTTACAGCGAACACACTTGGTGCAGATCTGGACACAACGAGGACAGAGGGAGAATTCATGACAAATTAATTCAATGACAATTAATGGTTAAACAAAAAAGGCAGGCAGTTAACCCGTCCAAACTTTACCCTAAACTTCTCCAACTTCGATCTCTATGCCTAGCCCTAACCTTTGGGTCTGCTGGCCAGATATACACTAACAAAACAAAACACATTGTACTGCTTGGAGGAGGGAGCAGGAGAAGAATGGCGTGATGCATACCCAGACCCGTTTCTTCTTGGTGGGTCTGGTGGGATGGTTGGGTCCCAGGCACTCGGGGTGATAGCTGTTTCGGCACTTCTCACACTCCAGAAGTTGCTGCTTGGGGAAGAAAAGGTGGAGAGTAGCAAGTTAGCAACCTAACTGCCATCTTGCCTCAGACTTTGTAATTAGACAAACATTGAAGCTCTAAGTACCATTGAAATTTAAATCTCTCTCTACCTCTTTGTGGAAGACATTGAAAAGAGCCAGACATTACAGGGATAATGATATAGCATAGGCTAGACAAGCGGTGGGAAGTTTTCCTCCCAATAGTGCATACCAAAAGGCCTTCATCATGATATTGTTACGGTCCGAGTCCCAAATGACACCGTAGTCAACATTTAGAGCACTCCTTTTGACCTGATCTGGTCAAAAGTAGTGTACTAAACAGGGAACAATTTGGGACACATGCATTGTTATTTGTCTGGATCAAAACCCTGATTAGAATGACAAAGAAGAGTAAACAGCATGATACAGTAACTGGTTCTGTAATGAATATTTTCTGAAAAATCCCCGTGGCATATTGGAAAATCCCCTTCCAATCTGATAACTCAGGAAAATGAGGGCGTGTGTCATTATGAGATTTCAAACGAATTTGTTTTGCTTTAACTTTGTGGATTAACATGCGTGTGTTTCTTTCCACAAGCAGTAGAAGACACGTCGACTGACGCTACTGGTCTACTTCTAGAAATGACCACAAACAAATACGCATTCGCAAAGTCCCAAACCACTAAATAGCCTTCGTTACACACTCAAATCATTCAAAAAGGAGAGCCTTACTTTAGTCTTCTGGTGCTGTAGGCCACAGGTGTGGCAGAAGCGGCAGCGGCGGCAACACCAGTTCTCCCACTGCTCCTCCAGAGGGCGCTCAGTCTCCCCCAAGCAGAAGAGATGGAAGGGCTCGCAGCACACCTGGCAGAAGACAAACTGGAGGAGAAGGAGAGGGAGGGAGGCGTGCCGGTGCAGTACACAGTCAGCGGGGAGTTTTCAGTCGGATCAAATTAATAGAAATGGGTACTAAAGTGGGATATGTGGATATAAAAGGCTGTGTGTGAGAGAGGTATTATTCAGACACTTTGAACTGCCTGAAGACTACCACTAAGGGTCTAAACCATGTGATCTGTGTGCTAGCTGAGTGTTTGTTGCTGTATACTATACAGTATACTAGGGTATTTAGATATTCCGACGGTATGATTATCAATACCCTCACGGGGGCGTTCTACACCACTGCTTATAACTAACAATAAGTTGACTATCTAAGATGTGCCAAATAAATTATATCCAGCTCAGGGCTCCAGGTAGGCATTTGGTTAGCCAACTTCCTAGCTAAGTGGTTAGATGGCAAGATCAAGCTTCTTGGTTACAGCAGAGACAATCAATCCCCTTGTTGCCTAAATTGTTTTGGTAATACAGTATACTGTACAGAAACTGTATGTAAATCTGGATACCGTCCAAACCCATTTGTAGCCTTTGATATGTCATAGTGGGCCCGCTGGTGCTGTCCGGTAGAACCCTGTGATAGACTAGCGTCCTGTCCAGGGGGTGTACCACCATGTTATGTTAGATGAGTAGCTCACTTTATTAAATTCTTCTGTTGAAATACAAAGCAGCTCTCCTTTTCCCTCATTTTGAGAGTGGGGCCAGCCGGTCCTCACCTGGGTAGAGAGAGCTTGCAAGAGGCACCCGTGACTCACCTCGACGTTGCCACTGCTGGCACAGAGGAAGCAGACGACCCGCGGGGTGATTGGCACGGAGGTGAGGAGGCCGAGGCCGCCCATGGCCCACACGTTTTCCACGTCATGGTCCTTCTTAAAATCCACTCTGATTCTGTGCACTCCGTCGCAGGGCACTTTCTGCTTGGCGGTGCCTCCAGTCGAGGGAGTGCTCAGCAAGTTTAAAGTACTGCTCTCAGGTTTGGTGGCCAACGGCTTCTGCTGCTGGGGAGGTAGAGGAGAGGGGTCAGGGATGAAGGCCAAGGGGCATGCATGAGACTTATGGAATATATTTGTATATCACTTTATTGCCCATCCAAAGATGGACATTTATTTGCCTTTGGCATCGCCTTACAAAAACGTCACGTCATAAAAGGGAACTGCAGAATAGGGCTGTGGCGGTCATGGAATTTGGTCAGCCGGTTCTTGTCATGCAAAAGACTGCCGGTCTCACGGTAACTGACCGCTAACAAACAGAAACACATCTAACATTTCCAGGGCTCCACGGATAGGCTACAAGCCACATACAAGCAGCTGATGCACATATTTGGAACATCAACATTGAAGAAAGTCTAATAAAATCTATTTAAAAATGTACACCATGACAATGAATCCATACATTCTTTAGGCAGGTCTAACGAACCATTATGATATGAAGAAAATGTATTTCAGAAGAAGATGAGTTGGCCTACTGTATGTTATCTGGCTACGCACCATGCCATAGGTTGTAAGCTTGTTCATTTAGCAGACAAGATATGCTTATAAGTCCTGTGTCATTATTCTATATGATTGTATAGTAAGAACTATTTAATTGAACTTGGCTGAATAAAATAAAAAGGACATTTTTTTCCACTCCAGAGCAAGTGTGCATATGAAGTGGCTGTGTTGAGCGTAAAAGTAATCACTTAAAAACCAGGTCCTATATGCTAGATTTAGAGTTATTTGGCACCTTTAGTTGTGAATGACAGGTTGCACGTGCTGTTCTCTCGTCAAGTGATCACAATTTCAACAATCACACAATTCTCAATTTAATCTTGTCTTTACTAATATGTCAAATTGGTTTTGAATGACCCATTATCAAATGAGCAGGGGAAGACATGTCAACCGTATGCACTCGAAAACCAAATTTAGGACGCTTTTCTGCCGGTTCTCATACCTACCTACCTGGTCAAAAGTTTTAGAACACCTACTCATTTCAAGGGTTATTATTTTTACTATTTTCTACATTGTAGAATAATAGTAAAGACACCAAAACTATGAAATAACACATATGGAATCATGTAGTAACCATAAAAGTTAAGTTCATTAGAGTTGCCAGCCTCAGAAATTGCAGCACAAATAAATGCTTCAGAGTTCAAGTAACAGCTACATCTCAACATCAACTGTTCAGAGACTGCGTGAACCAGGCCTTCATGGTTGAATTGCTGAAAAGAAACCACTACTAAAGGACACCAATAAGAAGAGACTTGCTTGGGCCAAGAAACATGAGCAATGGAAATTAGACCGGTGGAATATGTCCTTTGGTCTGGAGTCCAAATTTGAGATTTTTGCTTCCAACCTCCATGTCTGTGAGATGCAGAGTAGGGGAACGAATGATTTCCGCATGTGTGGTTCCCACCGTGAAGCATGGAGGAGGAGGAGGTGTGATGGTGTGTGGGGGATTTGCTGATGACACTGTCAGTCATCTATTTAGAATTCAAGGAACACTTAACCAGCATGGCTACCACAGCATTCTGCAGCTAGTAACCAGAAAAAAAAAGAGACTTGAACAAATCAAAATATAAAAGACATTTAACACTTTTTTGGTTACTACGTGATTCCATATGTTATTTCATAGTTTTGAAATCTTCACTATTATTCTTCTACAACGTAGAAAATAGTAAAAATAAGGAATGAGCAGTTGTGTCCAAACTTTTGACTGGTACTGTGTGTGTGTGTGTTTTCACTCAGTTTCAATCGGCTATTGAACTTCATCCTTCAAATGTATCATACCCAGTGAGGTGAGTTTTAAAAGCATGATACTGTTTTGATGATAAGTGTTTGTGATGTTTGAATGCATTTACATTGATGTCAAAGTGGTTCGATGGACAATAGAGCCCTGAGTATCAGGCCATTAGAGATCTGATGGTTGTTAGCGAGTCAGGTACTACCAACGCATGTCCAGAGTGCATAAGAGGAGATTACCGTGACTCACATGGAATTTTACTGCGGTCATGACTCATGACTGCCGGTGTGGCGGTAATACAGTCACCGCAACAGCCCTAGTGCAGAACATACCTTCTCTTTTGGTTTGGTGGGTTTAGGTGGCGGTGGGACAGAGCGAGATGCCTGTTTCTTCATTTGTTTCCCTTCGGGTGCTGAGGGGACACAGGTTATAAGAGTACCCACATTAGCTACTATCCCATTTAGAGCAAATCAGTGCTTTAGACCGCATCAAGAGAGAAACTTAATTATATTATTTAATAGCATTAACAGTTGGATATACTAACGTGCAAGGGAAAACAGCTATATTCTAGCCATTTCAGCAAGGGGTAATCATAACCATTACAATTGGAGATTTCATGCTATGGCTCCTCCTACCTGTGTCTGTGATGGGCGTGGCTAAGCTCTGCTGCTGGGGCTTCCTCTTGGCTTCTGTGGGCGGAGACTTGGAAGCCCCAGCGCCCTCCTTTTTTGCAGTCCCCTGGGTGGGCTGTGGCCTCTGATGCTGCTGTGGTGGCTGCTGGGGCTGGGGTGTTGGTGGGGAGGGGGAGCTCTGGAGTGAGGAGGACGATGAGGAAGAGAAGGAGGAAGGGGAGGAGGGAGGGGTGGGCTGCTGGGGCTTACGTTCCTTCCTACTAGCAGCGCCCGCGGGTGCCGTTGCAGGATGTTTCTGGTCTTGCCCAGGGGCGGTGGTGCAGCTGGGGGCCTGGTCGTTTGGGGGGGTAGGGTTGTCGGCTGGGGGGGACTGCAGCTGTGGCGGTGACTGTTTTTGCTTCTCCTCACCTGGCTTCGGGGGAGGGGTTACACTCTTTTTGCGAGGGGGCTCCTCCTTCAAAGGGGGCGGGACCTGTTTGAGACTGGGCTCAGTGCTTGTTGGGCCCTTGACGGGGTGTAATGCCTCCTTTTTTTCAGACAGTTTGTTCTTCTTCTTGTATTTTTTGCCTAAAAATAAAAAATGATACAATCCCATCAATTACACTGAGAACTGTGAATGACAAAGACATTGTGGCTTTATGCAGACACAGACCTTTCACTTGCTTCTTGAGAAAAATCTTGGAAGGCATCCACTGCAAGTTCTGACACTTTCGGACCCTGCGACAACATACAAGCATACAGTCAGTCACATATTCAAACATTGTGGCGTGAAATGAGTGACTGGGATAATCGCTCAAGTCAACATAACAGGATTCTCAATTTCTCATACTCACTTGCAACACTGCTTCTTGATATTGCGGCCTCCGAACTTGGGCTTGTCCAGGCAGTTGGTGCAGACTCCGCAGTCGTCGGGGACCTGGCAGCCGGGACACTGCCTGCAGCGCCGCGACCGCCGCCCCTTCCTGGGCGCCGCCCCTCCCTCCTGGATGATCTTGGTGTGCCGCATCACTGGCTTGATGGGAGGGGACTGGGGCTCCGCCTCTTCCGAGCCCGCCACTGAAGATTTGTCTGGGGTGGGCATTCGCAGCATAATATGGTGACGAATCAAAAAAGGTCCCAAATGGAAATAGGTAAATCACTCTTGTAATAGGGTGCCAGACCAGGAACATATGAAACAGAATAAGATACGGCCCTGACCCTCAAACACCATGACTTCATTGATTTGTTGGAGAAGCATTTGAGTGTGCGAGGGGGTCATACTTCATTACACATTTTCAAAAAGGGGGCGTGCCCGTTTAACACGGATCTCACCATCATTCCCCATGGACGACAGGATCTTCTCCCTCTCCTCCCACGGCAAGGCACTGAGAGTGGGCATGTCGTCGGGGAACACGGCCCGGTTGCGGCCCAGGGCCACAGCGGCGCGCCGACACACGTGCTTGATGCGCGGCCCTCGCACCGACGTCTCCGAAGAGTCGCTCTCGTGACTCTGGTGGAGTAAAGCCCAAAAAATCAATACAGTTGAAACTTCACTGGCTCGAGATAAAGTGCCCAAATTCTGGGACTGTGTTTCAATAAAAAAAAATTATAACAAAAAACAAAACATCTATGTTAACTCTAAATCAGTCTCTGAAGGGGCTACTATAATAGGGTTGTCCCAATACCAGTATCGCGAAACTCTGCTGATTCGTGGAAAGGAAACAAAGCATGAAGCAGATTTACATTTATTGAGGAAAAGAGTTATGTTGCAGACACACAGCCTGTTATCGCAGTCACATTTGTTTATTTTCCAAGCTATAGACTACATTACAATATTTTACATACAGCAACGTTTTAAAAGGGGCGTAGAGTTCAGTCTGCTTCAAGATCTTTTTGTTTGGTGGAAAATCAAGCATCACCATACTGGTATCGTGACAGCTCTAATCTGGAAACCATCATTCTCAAGGCTCTCTTACCAGTTGACAGTCCTCTTATTAAGATAAACATCTTTCGGGGGGGGGGGGGGGGTTCTAAAGGAGAACATATTTGTGCACTTCTGTCTGCATAATGCACAAAGTGGTTTGGCAGAATTCCCCTTGAAAAAAAACCTTTCAGGGACATTCCTGCTATCAGGTTTCAGTCTGTGTTCAAAACACTCACAATGCTATTGATGGCAGCAAACACTCTCAGAATCATGTCAGATGATTTCATTGTGGTTGTGAGGACATAGCAATGAAACATATCAAGTACACCAACAGAAATAGCCTAGTCAGCGGAGAAGAGGCTGCGGGGGAGGAAGAGGGGAACTAACCTGAACTTTAGGATGGTCTGGGGATTTCAGCGACTTGCTCTTCTCGATTTTGAACAACTGCGCTTTGGCCTTCTTCAGCAGGCCTGCCACCCGCTTGTCGGCCACAGGCTGCTTCTCGGCGTGCGCCAGCATGGAACCCAAGGATGGGACCGCCGGGGGCTTCTTGCTGCCGGTCTGCCCTGGGGGAAGGCCTGTCTGCTGGGCAGGGGCACATGTTTTCTCCTTCTCCCCAAGCTCAGCCTCTGGCCCCCTCTCCGAAGGACGGGTCTTTTTGGATAGGCGGCCCTTGGTCAAGATAAGGGGAATAGAGGAGTGGACTGCAGCCCTGTCTACAGGTGCTGCCTCTGTAGCCGAGTCCACAGGAACAGACTTCTTCCTGCCAGGTGTCTTTTTAGGAGCGAGGGAGGTCAGAGACTCCTCCCCTTCCCTCCCCTCCCCAGCAAACAGGCTGGGTGTCCTATTGGGAGAGGCGTCTGGAGTGGACGCCTTGCCTCTCCTCTCCCAATCTTTTCTGCCCTCCCTTTTGTTCTCTTTCTCACGCTCTCTGCTTTTCTCGGTCTCCCTTTCCTTCTCCTTGACAGGAGCCGAGTCCCGGGAAGCCGAGGCGCTCCTCTCTCTCCCCCCTTTCCCGGCACCGCGGCCCGTCTCCTGGGGGCTGGAAGTGAAGAGAGAGAAGAGTTGGGAAGAGGAGCAAGAAGCGGAGTTGCCACCCGCACCACCACCAAGGCTCCCGGCTGCTCTATGTCCGTCGGAGGAGGAAGGTCCGTGTGTGGAGAGGCCCAGGGGGCCCGGTGAGAAGGTGCTGAAAGGGGCAGGCGTTAAGGCACTAGCGGGCAGAGAGCTGGAGGAATTACTGGTGCTGCTGGCACCAGTGGAGATGGAGCCTGTCAGCACAGACAGTTCAGAGGGACCTTTTCCAGGCGGGGCACCTGGCTGGCTGCTCCGCGTGGTCATGGAGTGTGAGGGGGACCGGGGTTGACCTCGCAGGGGTCCCGGGGTCGTCCTCTTCTTACGTCTCACCGACCGGCCCGACTTGGGGGAGGACTGGAGGGGAGACAGCGATCCCGGGCTGCTCCCCGATGACGACTGCAGGGTGACCGACTCAAAGATGCGCGAGTGCGCCTCGCTGGGAGTGAAGCGCGGGGCGCGCAGCAGGGGGCTGCGCTTCTGGAGTGGCGACTCGAAGCGGGACGAGGGGTGCTGCTGGTGGTGGTGGTGGTGATGCAGTGGAGAGAACAGGCGGGTGCCCGCCGCGGTCCCACCGCCTGGCGCAGGGTAACCCGCTGGAGCAACCCCCCCGGCACCAGCGCCATGGGGCATTAGACCCACGTCTTGAGCCGTGAGAGGTGGAGGGCGGAAGTTGTCGAAGATAGGCTTGCGGATAAGGCCCTCCTTGGCATACTTAGCGGAGGAGAAGTACTGCTGATCGGTGCGAGACCGAGATGTCCAGCGGAAGGTGGGCTCTCTCAGGATGGACCTGCGCTTGTCTTGCAGGCTGGAGAGCACCAATGACTGGCCCTGGAGAAACGGGTGGGGCAGGATCCAAGGGGAGTGGGGGTGATGCTCCGCTGTGTTGGAGCCTGACTGAGCCTGCTGCGGGGAGCTAAGGAGAGGGGGGGGCGGGGGGGACGAAGACGAGGAGGCGGCGGAGGCAGCCTGTTGAGAGTTGGACATCAAAACTCCCGTGGCCGGGCTGATGATAGCCTTCTTCCCTCCGGTGGCCAGGCTGCCTCTTCCCCTCGCCCCAAGGCTGCCCCTGCCCACACCCTGCCCTCTGCGGCCCCTCCGGCCCCGCTCAATCAGAACCCGCTGCTCCGGCTCTGACGGATGCCTGGAGGAGTGCAGCATGTCCCCCTCCCTCTCTCCCTGGGAGGACGGGGAGTGGTCTCGCTCGTCGTCATGCTCGTCGTCAGGCTCGGACAGGGCCTGAGTGCCCTCCGAAGCCTGGGAGTCGCACGACGAGTCGTCCAGGCTGGGGCTGCTAGATCGGGACGACTCACCCGACGAGAGCTGGGAGGAGTGCAGGGACACAGCGCTGGAGCCACACGAGGCGACACTGCTGCTGAAGCGCCCATTGCTGGTGCTGTTGTTGCAGCTGTTGTTGAGCAGGCTGGCCGCCACGGCCGTGGCCCTGCTGGGTGCGACAGTGGGAGGCGGGGGAGGGATGGTGTCGACCGGAGTAGCGGTCACGGCTTTAGCAGCGGCGGTGGTGACTAGAGCTGTCGACGCCCGCATGGGAGAGGAGGCCGAGGCGGGCTGGGGGGCAGCGACGGGGGGCGGGACAGCATCTAACCTTGCCACCTTCATGTGGGGGTGAGAGGCGCCGAAGCTGCCTTCGTCCTCGATGAAGCGCTTTGGGGTTTTAATGATGCGCAGCGAGACGGTGCTCACCACGGGCATGATGAACTGCCTGATGTTCTTCAGCTGCGTTCTCCTCCTCCTCCGGATGCCTGCCTCCATGGCTGCCGCCCCTTGGCCTCCTATGGCAACCACCTCCTTCTCTAACAGTTTCTTTTTCTGCGCACCTTTCTTGGCGCGCTGCAGCAGCTGCTTGGCGATTGAGGCGTCAGTGCGTTTGGGGGGGGGAACGATTCGCACGGGCTTGATGTGGCGAGGGCTGGTTCTCAGGTTCAGTGGCCTGCCCAGCTTGGAGGGAGAGGACGAGGGGAGCGGGCTTGAGGAGCTGTGGACGTCGGGGCTGTCGTCCTCTTCAGCAAAGTGGGACGTCCTGAGCTTAGACTGCTGTTGAGGAGTGTGGGGGTCCGTATCTCTGTCCCGGCGGACGCCGAAGGACTTTTGTTTGGTTTCCTCTGAACCAGAGGCCTGGGCAGCAGCAGCCTCGGCTTTGAGGCGCTCGGCAGAGGGAGGCCGTCCTCGTCTGCGCCGGGGCACGCCAGGCACCGGCACACACTTCCTGGCGATGGCCTTGAGTGGGCTCAGTTTGACCTCCCGCAGCCGCTTCAGTTTGGTCACCTTGGACTCGCGGCTCGCTTTGGGAGGCTTGGCCTCTGTGTCGTGCTGCTGCACGGAGCCCAGGGGCGTTCTCTTTGTGGCTTTCCTCTCCTCGTCACGGTCCTTGCGGTGTGCAGTTGTGGAGCTGTGCTCCTGCCCCACCTGCCCGCTGTCATTGTCTGTATGGCTGCCGGCCTGCAAACTCCTCTGGGTGCCAGAGGCCGGAGGACGGCCTCTCCTCTTCTCTCCAGAGCCAGGCGGCCTCCCGGGCAGCCGCTTGGCCTTCTCCACAGGCCACTCCTGGCCCTCGGGCTTCCCCGAGGCAGGCGAGGGGGAAGGGCCGGCGCCTGCGGGCCCTTTCTGTGCAGTCATGGCCCGCGGGGGTCGGCCTCTGGGCTTCTTCTCCTGCGTGGGAGTAACTGGTACAAAACAAACAAAAATAATGGGTTTCAAATAAGTGGGGCTACTTCTACTACTTTTGAGAGAGCAGAGAGATAGATATACACACACACCTAAAAGTGTTTGGACACCTACTTGTCAAACATCTCATTCCAATATCTTGGGCATTAAAAGAGCTTCTGCTCAGCGAATTTCTCTATTCAATCTGACAGTGCTTGAGAGGATCTGCAGAGAAGAATGGGAGAAACTCCCCAAATACAGGTGTGCCAAGTTTGCAGCGTCATACGCAAGAAGACTCCAGGCTGTAATCGCTGCCAAAAGGAGCTTCAAAGTACAGAGTAAAGGGT
Source organism: Salvelinus fontinalis (assembly GCF_029448725.1). Classification (NCBI taxonomy): domain Eukaryota; kingdom Metazoa; phylum Chordata; class Actinopteri; order Salmoniformes; family Salmonidae; genus Salvelinus; species Salvelinus fontinalis. Next base: position 5,393,106 of record NC_074688.1, read on the forward strand.
CTGAATACATGTGTAAATGTGGTATTTCAGTTATTATTATTTTTATAAAATGTGCAAAAATGTCTAAAAACCTGTTTTGCTTCATCATTATGGGGTATTGTGTAAATTCCCAAGGATTTTTTAAAAATATATACATTTTAGAATAAGGCTGTAACGTAAGAAAATGTTGAAAAAGTAAAAGGGGTCTTTATACTTTACGAATGCACTACAGACAAAAGTATGTGGACACCGCTTCAAATTAGTGGATTCGGCAACAATGGCTCAGCCACGAAATGGTAGGCCACACAAGCTTACAGAATGGGACTGCCAAGTGCTGAAGCGTGCAAAAATCAACTGTTTGTTTTCGGTTGCAACACTCACTACCAAGTCGCAAACTGCTTCTGGAAGCAACATCTGCACAAGAACTGATCGTCGAAAGCTTCATGAAATGGTTTTCCATGGCCGAGCAGCCACACACAAGCCTTAGATCACCATGTGCAATGCAAAGCGTCGGCTGGAGTGGTGGAAAGCTCGCCGCCATTGGACTCTGGAGCAGTGGAAATGCGTTCTCTGGAGTGATGAATCACACTTCACCATCTGGTAGTCCAACAGACAAATCTGGGTTTGGCAGATGCGAGGAGATCGCTACCTGCCCTAATGTAGACACAGACAGTTGTGGGTGCATTGCATTATATATTGTTGTCGCTACCTTCTTCCCCTTTGTGCTGTTGTCCGTGCCCAATAATGTTTGTACCATGTGCTGTTGCCATGTGCTGCTACCATGTGTTGCTGCCATGCTGTGTTGTCATCTTAGGTATATTTATGTAGTGTTGTCTCTTGTCATGATGTGTGTTTTGACCTATATTTTATTCCAATCCCAGCCCTCGTCCCCGCAGGAAGCCTTTTGGTAGGTCGTCATTCTTTTGGTAGGTCGTCATTCTTTGTTCTTAACTGACTTTAAATAAACGTTAAATAAAATAAAAATTGTGCCAACTGTACAGTTTAGTGGAGGAGGAATATTGGTCTGGGACTGTTTTTCCATGGTTTGGGCTAGGCCCCTAAACGGTACAGCATACAATGACATTCTAGACGATTCTGTGCTTCCAACTTTGTGGCAAAAGTTTTGGGAAGGTCCTTTCCTGATTCAGCATGACAATGCCACCGAGAACAAAGCGAAGTCCATACAGAATTTGTTTGTCAAGATCGGTGCGGAAGAACTTGACTGACCTGCACAGAGCCCTGACCTCAACTCCATCGAACACCTTTGGGATGAATTGGAATGTCAACTGTGAGCCAGGCCTAATCGCACAACATCACTGCCCGACCTCACTAATGCTCTCGTGACTGAACGGAAGCAAGTCCTTGCAGCAATGTTCCCGCATCTAGCGGAAAGCCTTCCCAGAAGAGTGGCGCAGCAAAGGGAGACCAACTCCATATTAATGACCATGATTTTGGAATGAGATGTGGACGCCTGCTCGTCCAACATGTTTTTATTTATGTACACTACATGACCAAAAGTACCTCACCTGCCAACGTCCTTGACTGACTCTGCATTCTTCGGTGTTCACTGACTGTACCAAAGCCTCCAAATGCTCCTTCCTATGGCGGGAAAAGACAAGAAACATGAAATCTGAGGAAAAATGTTAACACGTTTGCCGAAATACTTCAATAGAATAGCAGCATGATTAATGTGTTGTTGTTTTTTTTAAAGGTCAAAGTGATGAATGAATAAACTGATTCAGAAATCAAAGCCACAATATTTCAGGCCTAGCTGTGCACTTCAGTCATCCCTGTACTGAAATCACCCATAACGAAGATAGAGTTTATTCCCCTTAAAAAATGACGGTAGTACAATCTCACTTTCACCGGGCTGCTGACTCCCTCTAGTCAGGTTCCAGTCATTCCGTTTCCCTATGCTTTCCGGATTAGGTGCCTAAACCCGCTGGAGAAGGTTCAGTCAGAACGCTAGACATTCTCAATTTGAAAATGTCCAACTCGGAACTGAGTAACACAGTAATTCCAAAACCACAAGTCAGTCGAGCATTTTCCTGTTTTAGGTAAATGCTATGCTGATTAGGACACGCTCAGGAAAAACAGTCTCACCGTCTAAAATATCTGAGAGAGAGGCCAGGGGCAAAAAGCCATGAAGAGCAATTGAAGTAGGGGTCGCGTTAGAGTTCAGAAATCGAAATCTTCAAATGCAGACCATAAAAATAAAAATCTGCATTTTCAACCATTTCATCTGCGTTTTATACTGAAAGCCAAGTATTCAGGGGCGTGCTCAGGTGATCAGGGGCGTGTAAATATACTTTTCCCTTCACAGAAAACACATTAGCGCAAAACATAATTCAGCAGAAAATATCTTCATTTTCATCAGATGACAACAGAAGTGCAACGCTATTTGGCTAGGAGCCACAAGTAAATTAGCTCACAATGAAAAAGCAAGGTACTCTGTGCAAAAATGATCCATGGCCATGATATTTCTAAATGTCTATCATAGAAACAATGTATCCAGTTACATTTTCTGTTTGGCTTGAAGTTAATCTTGCATTTTACCTGAGAAAATTAGGCTACAGTGAGAAAAGTAGCAGAGAAATGTAGCTACACATCAGTCAGAGCGCAGTCTGCTGATATAATGCCTGTTATTGAATTCCCAACCTGGAGAAGAGCAACTGAAACACAAAATGTGTCTGATGTCGAGCAGGAGTTACAATAAGAAGTAGTGATGCACCGATATGATATTTTTGGCCGATACCGATATCCTATATTGTCCAAACATTAACCGATATTTACAATTTTTGCGGCCTTTTAAGCATTCTAGTATAGTTAAATAGCTAACACACACACACATGGACGCAGCGGTCTAAGGCACTGCATCTCAGTGCAAGAGGCATCACTACAGTCCCTGGTTCGAAACCAGGCTGTATCACATCCGGCAGTGATTGGGAGTCCTATAGGGCGGCGCACAAATTGGCCCAGCGTCATCCGGACCGTCATTGTAAATAAGAATGTGTTCTTAACGGACTTGCCTAGTTAAATAAAAGGTCACACACACAGACTAACCAAAAGTTATTTTGTCGGCATTTACGTAGGTCCCCATTACCAGTAAAACATAACCAAACCGTTTTTCTTTCACTCACACGCTGTGATGTTTCGTTGTTCATTTGTTCAGTCGTTTCATTCTCAACCAGGATTTCTATGGAATGCCGGTTGGGTCTTTGTGTGTCAAAAAAGATACTAACACTATTTGACGAGTCAAATAACACATCTGTTTCAGTAGCTATAGTTAGCTAGCTAACTACATAGCTAGGCGTCATCTAAAATAACCCTAATTTATTAGACAGTTCTTATTTGGTGGTCGGACCCATCTATGTGAAGCTAGCCACAATAAGGATTAGGTAAAATAGTGGAATCTGCGGTTAGCCTTCAAAATAAAAGTATGGCATAATGCTACTATATCTATTCATTTGCATCACTGTCAATTACATACTTTTATTTTTAAGTCAAACTGCAAATTCCACTATTGTACCTACTCCTTATTGTGGATATATTCACAACACATAACCCGGTCCGGTCAAGCATTACTAGACAGATGAAGCTAGCTGGCTGCTTATAATGTTAGCTTGGGAAACAGGGTTAAGTAGCTGGCTAGCTATTAATTTTCATGAACTGAAGTTCAATTTCAATAGGCGAACAACAAGTGGCAACCTAGCTAATACTTACTCACAAGGATCCCTAAATCATTGCTAAGAATAATGAAAATGACTGCAGGTTCTACTGGTGAATGTTTTCAGGTTGGTTACTTTGGTGCTAGCTAGGTAGCAAGCTAAAGCTAGCTACCCCAGCAGTTGCATTCAAACAAATTATGCTTTATTACCAATGCGGTATTGTAAACACCGGCCACGCACAGACTTTTATTTTATTTTATTTATTTTATTAATTTTATCCCATTTTCTCCCCAATTTTCGTGGTATCCAATCGCTAGTAATTACTAACTTGTCTCATCGCTACAACTCCCGTACGGGCTCGGGAGTGACGAAGGTCGAAAGCCATGCGTCCTCCGAAGCACAACCCAACCAAGCCGCACTGCTTCTTAACACAGCGCGCCTCCAACCCGGAAGCCAGCCGCACCAATGTGTCGGAGGAAACACCGTGTACCCGGCCCCCTTGGTTAGCGCGCACTGCGCCCGGCCCGCCACAGGAGTCGCTGGAGCGCGATGAGACAAGGATATACCTACCGGCCAAACCCTCCCTAACCCGGACGACGCTATGCCAATTGTGCGTCGCCCCACGGACCTCCCGGTCGCGGCCGGCTGCGACAGAGCCTGGGCGCGAACCCAGAGACTCTGGTGGCGCAGTTAGCACTGCGATGCAGTGCCCTAGACCACTGCGCCACCCGGGAGGCCCCACAGACTTTTTTTTGTACAGCTTTGACAGTGCTACTATCTTTTTTGACACGCAAAGACCCAAACGGCGTTCCATAGTATGTATGTTGTGAAGCTATTACTGTGTAACTCCGGTAGGGCAACATCTGGAAAAAAAATAGTGGTAGTGTGTACCGGGTGCTCGACCAGTCGGCGAAAGCCAACATCACCCACAACTGAGAACGGTTGATTGTCAAGGGCAATGAATTCCATTATCTTGGCTTTAATGAATTTCGCCTGAGTTGACTCGCTAAAAATGTCTTACTCTTTCAAATGACTGCTCGATCCACACAGCAGACATTGTGGGCTAGGTTAGGAGTGCTGTGTTGCACGTGTAGCGCAAATTCACGTGCCGTTATTAGGTCATGTACCTACGTTATATAGGTATGCACGGTAGATTTCACATCGGTTTATAAAACCTGTTTTGGAGACTGGTTTTTGTTCAGAATTTCAGATGACTGACGTGACCAAAGTAAACTGCCTGTTACTCAGGCCCAGAAGCTAGGATATGCATATACTTGGTAGCATTGGATAGAAAACTCTAAAGTTTCTAAAAAACTGTTAAAATAATGTCTGTGAGTATAACAGAACTGATATGGCAGGCAAAACCAGAGGAAAATGCATCCAGATTTTTTGGGGAGGTCACAGGCCATTTCAGAGCTAGCCTATGGGAAATACAAATAGATAGGACCCAGATTGCAGTTCCTATGGCTTCCACTAGATGTCAGTCTTTTAAAATGATTTCAGGCTTGTTTTTTTGAAAAATGAGCAAGTAGTTGGAAGAACTACAAGGTGTCTCATTAGAAAAGTAACCTTGTTGGCACGTGAATGAGGTGCTCGCTCTTCGTTATTTATCTTCCCTATTGAACATACTATTCTTCGTCTTAAATATTATAATTTATTTAGATAGAGTACCTGAGGATTAATTAGAAACATTGTTTGACTTGTTTGGACGAACTTAACTGGTAACTTTTTGGATTTGTTTGTATGCATGTTGAACGAGTGGATTACTGAGATCATTTGCGCCAACTAAACTGACTTTTTGGATATAAAGAAGGACTTCATCGAACAAAACGACCATTCATTGTGTAGCTGGGACCCTGTGGATTGCACACAGAGGAAGATCTTCAAAGTTAAGTGATTTATTTAATCGCCATTTGTGATTTTGTGACACCTGTGCTAGTTGAAAAAGTATTTTGGTGTGGGGGCACTATCCTCAGATAAAGCGCATGGTATGCTTTCGCCGTAAAGCCTTTTTGAAATCTGACAACGCGGTTGGATTAACAAGAAGTTAAGCTTTTAAACTATGTATGACACTTGTATTTTCATGAATGTTTAATATTACGATTTTTGTCATTTGAATTTCACGCTCTGCAATTCCACTGGATGTTGTCATAGGTGTCCCGCTAGCGGTTCATGCACCAAGAGAGGTTATCATCTGCGTTAAAACCAGACATGGGGACGATACCGGTGTTGGCATTTTTAGCTAGCCGATTACGATATATCTTACATCCGTAATAAGAAGCATTTAAGATGCGTTAACAAAAGCAGCAAGATATTTCTTAGACATTCGCTTTTTTGCTGTGTGAAAAACACAGAATTCTGCGTTAACAGGACCCTGTGAACTAAGGATTTTTAGTAGCCTATACCTCAAAAGGAAAATTGCTGAATAAGCCTAGTAGCATTGCTAGATAGAGAAGCTACAAATAGATATTTCATCAGATGTATAAAATGTGAAGCATCTGGTTGGCGTTTCTACTCACTACCAAATATGGTAGTGAGAGGAATCCCAGTGGCCGGCAGTGGGAGAAGATGGATTTGTGCCGACATTCTGCAAATGTACTTATCGATGAAACATTTGATCTCAATACAGTTCTGTTCCCAAAACTAGAATCTGTTACCAACAGAGTGGACTAGGTTTTGTAGATCTTAGCCTTTGACAAAATTGCAAAAAATGGCATTGTTTAATAAGGAATGCAAAGGCGAATTGAGTTACTGCACATGCGCACTTCAGAGCAGACGTTCCCCAACAGAAATATGCTAATGTATGCTAGAACGCGCCATCGGATCTAGCTCGTCCTTGGCTCTGCCCACTATGGCTCATTTGTTCCCATTTGAAACGACAAGCTGTGGCCTACCTTGGTTTAGTTCTAAAATCTCTGAGGAAACATTTCATATAGCATTTGATGGTCACGGGCTACACAGATGTATTTAAATGATATCTACTGCACCGTTGAGAATTACATTTGTTTCTCTTCACTTCCAGGAAGTACCATCAAAGCAAACGGGTATCCATAGCAGCAGTGGTTGCTAGGCTGCCTAACATCAGCTGTGATGTCACCCACTCAGTCAGGTAATCTTTGAGAGGGCCTGATTGGACAACTCATCTCCTGACATAACACACACATTCACTTATTGGGGTACTTATTTTACTTTCCTCTTAAATGTTTCTCTCTTCTAAAATGTTGAGGTAAGGCACAGTGAACGAGGCCATCTGTAGGAGTTCCCGGAATGCAATCATTCCAAAGCAACCCAAACAGCATGTTACACATGACTAATAGTGATCTCTCAGTTGACTAGGCTGCGTCTCAAATGCCTGTTTAGAACACTAATTTTGGGCCCGGGGTCAAAAGTTGCACGCTAGACAGGGAATAGGGTGTCATATGGGACACAACCCTCGTCTACAACTGTACATGGCGATGGTGAACCTAAATCAGTGCAGTCTCTATGGCGGAGTGTGGGATACTTTATAACCAGGATATAAAACGAGTCACAATCACAGCACCAGGAAGTGTGTCCTTGGATTGATTCAATTAAAGAGCCGCTCCGCTCACTTGGAATTGGACAGAAATTGAATATTACTCAGTCTCCAGGACCCTCCATTTGTAATTATGTCTGGGCCACAGGATGAGTGTGTAACAGTAATTATAGATGAAGCCGATAAAACAGGAGACAGACGGACTCAATGTCCTCCAACGCCAAGGTGGGACTCAGCTCATGAACCGCAAAACGCCTGTGAATTTAACAGCAACTTATATTATCTGGTCAGCTTAACTATCACAAGTATTGTTGTTTATGACAGTCGGCAGTACTGACCATTAGACTTGGACAACTGGGCAAGTTGAGAGACCAAAGGTAACTCATACGTGCATGTCAGAAAACACAAAAGGCCTCAGATGCCCATCTTTGCATCCCACCATAGCTAGGCCTCACCCCCACTAGCCACAGTCCACAGATCATCCCCAGCCATCCAACCCTAGGGCTGGTGAGATTAATATCGCAGAGTTCCTTTGGAAGTCTTTTGTGTCACTCCGTGTCGGAGGAGTGGGGGTGTGTCATTTCATAATCTTTATTTATAGCAGCATGTGGGGCTGCAGTTTAAGTCCCTTCGGCCCAGTTTGTAGAGCAGCTGCTGTCTAGGAGTCCACACTACAGTTTTAACTCCAACCTGAATAGCACAGCCAACTTGTTAACATCACATTTACTATTAATATAGTGATTAGGCCACATTCGGTCAGCTGCAATTTAATTTGGCATATAGCCTAGATTTTTGGTTATGACGACAAGTGTTGATCATTTACAATATAATAGCAGCCTTAAATGACCAGCTTTTCCTTTTTAAATTCATTAATTTTTAAATCCTGTTGCCCACTGATACCTGAATTTTTACATCGATCCATCTTTCACTTCAACTCTGACACTGAGCTGCAGTTCATACAGGCAGTGTTTCTCAGCATCTTCTCAGGCAGCCTGCTATAGCTGTTGGTTGGTTGCAGGGAACTAAGGGGGCCGGAAAGCGACAAACGCGAGTAGCTCGATGACATCACGGCTCTGCCTCTCTGGCACTCACACAAACACTCGTCCTCCCTTCGCGTGAACCACACCGCAAGATGTAAACAACAGAGCCAAAACACGAGGGGAGGAAGAGGAAAGGGGGATGGGCAGAAGAGAAGGATGTGTGTGTGTAAGTAAAAGGGGGAGGTGGGGGGGGCAGCATCTTGACCACCTGGTACAGCAACTGAGCCTGTGCATGTCCCCAGGGGGACTGTGAGGATGAAAAGGGGTTGGGGTTGAACACGCTCGCACAGAAGCAAGCTAAATCCCAATCTAAACAAGCCTCCCACACACTAAAAGCCTCCCACTCCCCGTGCAGCCAGCCATGCGCTAGAGAGGCACACACTCACTCCGCGCCCACAGGCAACCCGGGGAGCGCAGCATGCTGCGAAACCATAAAGGCTTATGGGCTCGCTTGCAGGACAGGGAGCCACATGCTACGGCAGGTAGCCTAGCGGTTAAGAACATTGTGACAGTAACCGAAAGGTCGCTGGTTCGAATCCCCGAGCCGACTAGGTGAGAGAAATTTAAAAAGAAATGAAAAAAAAAAAAAAAAAAAACTGTCTGTGCTCTTGAGCAAGGCCATAATTGCTCCTGTACATCTCTCTAGATAAGAGTGTCTACTAAATGAATAAAAATGTAGAATGTACAGTCAGGGAGAAAGGGGATGAAAGGCAGCATGCATAGGCAGCCGTCCCTCTAAATCCACACTGATACCTCTGAGCAGCCGAATGAAGAGCTAGAAGCTAAACTCCGATTTACTATGGATACTCCTCACCGCCTAGTCGGAAGGCTCTTGTTAGAAGAGGGTGACGAAAGCCTTTGTCGTCTACTCAGACCTCACACTTTCTTACTCCTGCTTGTGTTTGTTCTCCATCCACAACATGCTAATTTGAACCTACATCGTGAATTGCCTAGTCTTTCCTCATAGATTAGTTCAAACAGAGCAACAAGTCCAATTCAATGCGGAGATGTTCATGTTCAGGTCTGCTAGTTGGGCCTGTCCCTTGCGAGCACATAACTATCAGAGCGGATGTAAAAGTGGTTTGCGGTATTCGGTTTTGCATCACTAGCAAGTGGGTGTATGTGGGCGAGGTGAGAAGCTCAATATGACTCTTCTTTGATCAGAAGAGAACACTAGTTAGCAATATTCAGCTGACGCTTTATAAAATGTATTTGTCTACTTTCAACATTTACTGTCATTTTAAACACCAGGCAGAGAAGTCCCAGCAGTAGCTCCCTTTAAAACGCAAAGTAAATAAGAGTCACTGAGGGCTGCTCCGCTCTGCTCTTCAGGACTGCTGATGCGCCACACACACGTGGCTGCCTGCCATCTCTGTAACCCCATATATCCACATCATGTAGTGCAACTGATCATTAACTCTCAGCCCTGGCATATTTGAAAGCTGTAGAAATCAACTTGGAAGTTTGGAGCTATCTAAATGCCTAGACAACCTTAAGTCCCCCTTTAATTACTAGCATTGTTAAAAGTTAACTTTGACGCTTCCCCCAGAATTCTAAATAATTTCATACTGTATAATTATCCGTAGAGACATCTGCCTTTCGAAGTTTCAGACAGTCCTTGTACATCACTGCGCTGAACCCCAAGTGAATATCGAAAGGTGTCAAAAAAATAATATATACATATGCCAAGAAACTTGCTTTGCAGTTTGAAAATTCTGAACGTGGTCAGGGAATAAGATTACGAGCACGGGGAGAACTCAATCTGTGTTTATTTAACAATTGCGATTGATGCAATGAATGGAGGGGCAGGATAAAACGGCATGATATTTTGTACTACTGTATTATTCAATGCGGGCTACAAGAATAAAAACCAAACAAAAACCGGAAAAGGTCTAGAGCTGGGTACAGACAAATGGGCCTCCTGATCGTATTCTCATGATAGTAATTTGGAGCAGCCTTCCCTCTAAATCCACACTGATACCTCTGAGCAGCCGAATGGAGAGCTAGAGGCTTCACTCCGATTTACTAAGGATACTCCTCACCTCCTTTGAATTTCAATTGGGGCGGAGATCATACTGTATCTACATGCCCTTCCGGTGGCACATTCCTAATAAAAGGCCACTGGGGAATTCTGGTCAGATTGCTCTGGCCAATGACTGATTTTTTTTATTTTATTTAACTAGGCAAGTCAGTTAAGAACAAATTCTTATTTACAATGACTGCCTACACCAGCCAAACTCGGGCCAATTGTGGTTGTGATACAGCCTGGATTCGAACCAGGGTGGCTGTAGTGATGGCTCTAGCACTGAGATACAGTGCTGTAGACCGCTGCGCCATTAGGGAGTCTCGGAAGAATTCAATAAAAATAAAATATAAAGGGAATTCTAAGTGTCCCACTAAAGATTGATATTCGTCTCTCTCGGGTGCCAAAATACTGGGTAAAAAAAACAGATACTGCTAGAATTGATGGCTCATGTTCCCAACACCTCACACCCACAGTGGCAGAGAGAGGCAGCTCCAACCAGCACCCTAATCAAAACAAAGCTGAAGACGCCTCCTGCGAGGTGTAATAGGGGGCATAAAGTATGGGGGACCAACCCCACACACAATTGATGGCTTTCTCACAGCCCTGAAAGCAGAGGTGAAAACCCTTTGGCCGCCTGCTAGAGCAGAATAAAGCAGTGGATGGGAGGGTGTGTGACTAATTCTCCTCCCAGCGTTGTCCCTGGGGGAGGAAGCTTCGCTCTTCACCCTTTGATATCTGTGCCTGTGCTCTTTCAGCCGTCTGCACTTCATGAAAGCTGGAATAAAAGCAGACAAAGCTTCCTGCTTGGATCCACACACTGTCTCAGGGACGGGAGCTCCGTCATATAAATAGGGCAAACACCTGCTGGACCCCTTCCGCCCAAACACAACACTTAGCAAAAACCAGTGAGGCAAAGCATTCAGTCTGCTAACATCTATTCAGCTGCACTTGTGTGAGGGATTGACATTGGTCTTAAATCGGAGTCAAGCGAGAGGGTGGTTTGATTCTAAAGACAAAACAAAAGTGAGTCTGATTTTTGTTAAAGGCCAAACAAATGTCCCAAAAAAGACACCTTTGGCAGATGGGCGCTTAAATAGACAACCATCATTTGGCTGGATCAATAAACATTTAAACACCCAATTCAATAGCCTACAAATGCTGCAATTTGAACAACAATGATCTACAAGCCCTCTTTTGAGGGAACCCAAAAGGCTTGGCTAATCTATTCCAAAGTGGCAGCTGTCAGAAGAAAAGTTGAGCTCAGACGGCCCCTGTGTGGCTGAAGTGGATTTGGGTCTGCTTGGAAGGCGGGGCTCAGTGTCCGGCTGCTCTGTGAGCTCAGCAGGCTGCGATGAGCCAGAACAATCCTGCCCAGGCGCAACAGCCACTGAATGAAATCACAATGCTGTGTCTGCAACTTACATGAGTGGCAAGTTACACTGGGATTTTGGCCGTATGTCCCCACCGCATCCCAGCGTGTTTTCCCCCTCTTTGTGTGTCTTGGGATATAGGGGGACATGTTGATCTGCCTTCCTATTTAAAAAAATGTGTTAGCCCAGACAGAGGGACTCATTTCCATAGCACTGGCCAACATCAAAGTAGATTATATTAACCTTTCGGCTAATCTACTAGTGATGGGTAGGAGACGTGTATACACACACAGGACAGAATCAGTGTTTCCAGATATCATAAGAACTATTGGGGTAAGGGGCTTATTGAAAATCACACACGAGGGAGTAAGGGACTGAAGAACCCTCAAAATATATTTTCTAAACATCAAACCTGAATTACCCCAATAAGTACTCTACTATAACAGTACATCTTACAACGTTGATAAAGTGTTGAGTTACCCGCCATGTCCGATTCTACTACAACACTAGGGTCTACTCCCACTGCATTGAACGCGTGCTCGTCATGAAAAAATAAAGATGGTAGTTCGCTAAACCCGAACACACCCCCACATCACAAGGTCCGACAAAAAAAAAGGCTCGTTATTGTAGCTCGCTAGCCTACCGTCAGTACTAGAAAGATGGAATTCGGAGGAACACACATCAAACACACATGACACTGGCGAACCATTCTCAGCCCAACAAAAAATTTAGTTCGCTAGCACTTAATCAGATGTCCACAATGCCGACATTATTTTGGTACTACGCACTGTGTGAAGACGGGGAAAAACATGTCCACCTCCCATTTTCCTATGTATCAGCAATAGCTAGCTACCGTGGCGTAGTGCGTAGCATGGTAACGTTAGGTTCATGAGCTAAACACTTAGCCAAATGTGCGAGTCTTACTACAAAGCTAAATCCATCACTTAGCAAGCTACCCCGACCATTAGCCATACCCAAATATCTAATTCGACAATGTTGTTTCTAACTATTGTAGCGTCTACCTAGCAACTTAAGAAGCGTGGATCAAGACAGAAAGACGAATAGTAGCTAGCTGATAATTTAGGCAAGGTAAATAGCCTCGTTCGATGGTTAGCATTGAACTGACACCTCGCAGCATGCTATGGATAACGACAGCTTCTTGAACTCCTCAATATACTATAGACGTTTAATGCTAAGCTAGTCAATGTTAGCAAAAAAGTGGCTGTAACGTTGCTAGGTTATGGCAATTCAAAAGAGTTGAGTATAATTAACGTTAGGTAACTAGATGCCTTAACAAGAATCAAAAACATGAAGTTCAGGTTACTTGTCCTCCCCAAGTTGACATGTTTTGTTTTCAAACAGGAACCTCGCTCGCTAACCGGGAGGTCCCATGCTACAGTGTTAATCAATGTAACACTAGCATCACAGAAATGTACCAAAAACTGAGCCAACGTTAGCACGCTGGTTAGTTACTGTATCACACTGGCTCGTAGGACCTAATCCTGAACTCTGGAGAGGAGTTGATGGTGAGATATGATGAGGCTCTATCCCTACAAGTCACCACTCCACAACTAAGCCAACAATGGCCGCTAACCAGATACTGTAGATTTATATCGCATCCCTCTATTTTCGCCTCTGTGGCAATGTTGGACAACTAGACAGACAATAATTAATTCACTTTGGCCAAATTTTGTCTAGAAAGTCACCAGGCTACTTTTAACTATTCACAACATCAGCACCGTTGGTGCTACTCAGCTAGCTACTGATCCTAAACGGGCTTCCTTGTTGTGATTTGTGTGGTGAATCACTGTGAAAGGGATAACGTAACGTTAGTAACAGCACATGGATTGAAGCATGTTGATGAGATTGATACCCAGTGTGGAGATCAAGGCCAAACAAAAAAGTTAACTACTCTGCGATGACAAGTTGAGTCACACTCCTAACACCGAATACGGAGGCAGCAACATATAACTTCCTTGGTACTATACCATTGCTAGCGTGTGTTCGGCACTTAATGTTACACTTCTCATTGCAGCTATTTCACGCTAGCAAGCTAGCTAACAACCAACCACAATCAAGTTGGTCTTTCACTTACCTCCCCGCTGCTTGAACCACTCGACTCTCCCAAAACATCCCGAAATTTCTGCAGGTTGCAACCGATAGCAGATGAGACCTGTAACGCAGCATCAAAGCCGGGTCCGAGCCCAGCCGTGTTCGGGTGGGTCCCTGTGCTACTTCGAAGGGAGGCAGTGACCCGGATTCGGCCCGCTCTCCTCCCGGTGCCTAAGTTGCTGCTCCCTCCGGGCCGAGCGGGGAACCGCCACCGACAGCTGTGCGCCATTTTACACTCTGCCTGTCTGCCCTAAGATCAGAGAGCTCAGTGGGCGTAGCCCTAAACCAGCGTTTCACATAACCCCCGCACCCTTCACCACGGTGAAAAACATCCGTATCCATGTTGCGGGGTAAAGATAAAGTGGCCCCGAATATGCATTTATTCAATGTTCCTAGTCAAAAAGAGTATAGCCATAGCTTAGCTAAACAGGTTCCAGGGCCGTGTCCGGAAAAACACCTAACAGTCTTTAGCTACTGATGCTTGAGCCATCTCAGAGATCCGATTAAATTCCTAATTATATGATCCATCCAACGTTAGCCCACATGAAAGATGTGTAGCTGCCAGCTAACTAGAAAGCCACGAACTCGCAGTCAAACAGAGCAGAGAAGTCGTAGCTAGCTAACGAACAGCTAATAGCTAGCTAACGTTGATCTTCACAACTATGCCAATAGATACATCAATTACATATAGTCGACAAATCCCAAATGGCAGACTGGAAATTAAAGTATCTAACGTTAGCTAGCTAGACCGTGTCTTACAACGTAACGTCAGTTCGAAAGTGTAGACTGCCAAAAAAAAATAGATACGTTTTCTTAATTAAACAATGATTGAAACAACTAGCTAGGTATTTGACATAATAAAAAATATAACTGCGAATACACATACACTTGGTTGAATTTCTATCAGGAAGTAGCTAGGCTAAGTAATTGTTTTATATTGCGCCATAAACAACCTGATATGAGCAGAAGGAACGTGGTCAAATATGGGCCAGACATCGATCGGGATTGGTGCCAAAATCATGAAAACGCAAAGCATAAATTGCTTACTTTCACAAATCCTACAACACAATTGTACAAGACAGTCACTAACACTGGTTTTGGTCTGCTATTAAACTTTTAATTACAATTGGAAGTGTTAAAATTGCAATGCACCTGCAATTGTACCTGAAACACACGACATTCTGAAATACTTAATTTACAGTCTTAATTTAATGATAGTTAATTTATTATTTATTTGTATAACAGTTACTTCAACTATATTTAGACTATAACTTGATTACCTGTATAACACAATATTATGTAATATATGATTTCTTATTTCAGATGTCAGAAACACAAACACTGCAGTTGAAAATAAATCTAATTTAAAATATTTAAACTATGTGTCAGAAACAAATTGCACTTTCATCTCAGCTACTTATATCAATTAGAAGCCATACCCTTCAAGATTTGTTGTAAACAACAGGTTCACTAACAGTGTAATGCTTACAGGGCCCCTTCCCAACAATGCAGAGTGAAAAATGAAAAGATAAATAATAGACAAATAATAACACAAGGAATAAATAAACAATGAGTAACAATAGCTTGGCAATATACACAGGGTACCAGAACCGAGTCGATGTGCAGGGGTATGAAGTAATTGAGGTAGAAATGTACATCATGCTGTGGGGATGTTTTTCAGTGGCAGGCACTGGGAGACTAGTCAGGATCGAAGGAAAGATGAACGGAGCGAAGTCAAATCAATTCAAATCCAATTTTATTTGTCACATGCGCTGACTAAAACAGGTGTAGACCTCACAGTGAAATGCTTACTAACAAGCCCTTAATTAACCAACAATGCAGTTTTAAGAAAATACTTTTTTTAGCGAAGAGATGAGAATAACAAATGATTAAAGAGCAGCAGTAAATAACAATAGCGGGGCTATATACAGGGGGAACCGGTACAGAGTCAATGTGCGGGGGCACCAGTGTCTTGGTAATTGAAGTAATATGTATATTGGTATATTAAAGTGACTATGCATAGATAATAACAGAGAGTAGCAGCAGCGTTCCAAAGGGGGGGGGGGGGGGTAATACAAATAGTCTGGGTAGCCATTTGATTAGCTGTTCAGGAGTCTTATGGCTTGGGGGTAGAAGCTATTTAGGAGCCTCTTGGACCTAGACTTGGCGCTCCGGTACCACTTGCCGTGCGGTAGCAGAGAGGACAGTCTATGACAAGGGTGTCTTTGACAATTTTTAGGGCCTTCATCTGACACAGCCTGGTATAGAGGTCCTGGGTGGCAGGAAGCTTGGCCCCAGTGATGTACTGGGCTGTACGCACTACCCTCTGTAGTGCCTTGCGGTTGAATTCCAAGCATTTGCCATACCAGGCAGTGATACAACCAGTCAGGATGCTCTCGATGGTGAACCTTTTGAGGATCTGAGGACCCATGCCAAATCTTTTCAGTCTCCTGAGGGGGAATAGGTTTTGTCGTGCCCTCTTCACGACTGTCTTGGTGTGCTTGGACTATGTTAGTTTGTTGGTGATGTGGACGCCAAGGTACTTGAAGCTCTCAACCTGCTCCACTACAGCCCCGTCAATGAGAATGGGGGCGTGCTCGGTCCTATTTTTCCTGTGGTCCACAATCATCTCCTTTGTCTTGATCACATTGAGAGAGAGGTTGTTGTCCTTGCACCACACGGTTAGGTCTCTGACTTCCTCCTTATAGGCTGCCTCATTGTTGTCGGTGATCAGGCCTACCACTGTTGTGTCATCAGCAAACTGAATGGTGTTGGAGTCTTGCCTGGCCGTGCAGTCATGAGTGAACAGGGAGTACAAGAGAGGACTGAGCACACACCCCTGAGGGGCCCCCGTGTTGAGGATCAGCGTGGCGGATGTGTTGTTACCTACCCTTACCACCTGGGGGTGGCCCGTCAGGAAGTCCAGGATCCAGTTGCAGAGGGAGGTGTTTCTTCCCAGGGTCCTTAGCTTAGTGATGAGCTTTGAGGGTACTATGGTGTTGAATGCTGAGCTGTAGTCAATGAATAGCATTCTCACGTAGGTGTTCCTTTTGTCCAGGTGTGAAAGGGAAGTGTGGAATGCAATAGAAATTGCATCATCTGTGGATCTGTTTGGGCGGTATGCAAATTGGACTGGGTCTAGTGTTTCTGGGATAATGCTGTTAATGTGAGCCATGACCAGCCTTTTAAAGCATTTCATGGCTACAGATGTGAGTGCTACGGGTTGGTAATCATTTAGGCAGGTTACCTTAGTAATCTTGGGCACAGGGACTATGGTGGTCTACTTGGAACACGTTAGTATTACAGACTCAGACAAGGAGAGGTTGAAAATGTCAGTGAAGACACTTTCCAGTTGGTCAGCGCATGCTCAGAAAACACATCCTGGTAATCCATCTGGCCCTGCAGCCTTGTGAATGTTGACCTGTTTAAAGGTGTTACTCACATCGGCTGCGGAGCGCGTGATCACTGTTGTCCTGAACAGCTGGTACTTTCTCATGCATGTTTCAGTGTTACTTGCCTCGAAGCGAGCATAGAAGTGATTTAGCTAGTCTAGTAGGCTCGTGTCACTTGGCAGCTCTCGGCTGTGCTTCCCTTTGTAGTCTGTAATAGTTTGCAGGCACTGCCAGATCCATCGAGCATCGGAGCCGGTGTAGTACGATTCGATCTTAGTCCTGTATTGACGCTTTGCCTGTTTGATGGTTCGTCAGAAGACATAGCAGAATTTATTTTAAGCTTCCGGGTTAGCGTCCCGCTCCCTGAAAGCGGCAGCTCTACCCTTTAACTCAGTGCGAATGTTGCCTGTAATCCATGGCTTCTTGTTGGGGTATGTACGTGCAGTCACTGTGGGGTTGATGTCCTCGATGCACTTATTGATAAAGCCAGTCACTGATGTGTTGTTCTCCTTAATGCCATCGGAAGAATCCCGGAACATATTCCAGTCTGTGCTAGCAAAACAGTCCTGTGGTTTAGCATCTGCTTCATCTGACCACTTTTTTATAGACCGAGTCACTTGTGCTTCCTGCTTGAATCTTTGCTCGTAAGAAAGCATCAGGAGGATAAAATTATGGTCAGATTTGCCAAATGGAGGGTGACGGAGAGCTTTGTACGCTTCTCTGTGTGTGGAGTAAAGGTGGTATATAATTTTTTCCCCTCTGGTTGCATTAAAGTCCCCGGCCACTAGGAGAGCTGCCTCTGGATGAGCGTTTTCCTGTTCGCTTATGGTGGTATACAGGTCATTGAGTGCCGTTTTAATGCCAGCATCGATCTGTGGTGGTATGTAGACAGCTACGAAAAATACAGATGAAAACTCTAAGTAGATAGTGTGGTCTACAGCTTTTCATGAGATACTCTACCTCAGGCGAGAAAAACCTTGAGACTTCCTTAGATAACATGCACCAGCTGTTTACATAAATGCATAGGCCCCCGCCCCGTGTCTTACCAGAGGCTGCTGTTCTGTCTTGCCGATAGAGCGTATAACCCGCCAGCTGTATGTTCTTAATGTCGCCATTCAGCCACGACTCGGTGAAACATAAGATATTACAGTTTTTAATGTCCCGTTGGTAGGATAAATGTGCTTTCAGTTCGTCCCATTTATTTTCCAGCGATTGAAAGAAGATTAGCCACTCGTTGCCTGATGCTTACAAGGCAGCCTGATTTCTTTCCGTGAAGACTCCTTTTCCTTCTCCAGCGAATAACGGGGATCTGGGCCTGGTCGGGTGTCTGTATTATATCCCTCCCGTCCGACTCATTGAAGAACTCTTCATCCAGTTTGAGGTGAGCAATTACAGTTCTGATGTCCAGAAGGTCTTTTCGGTCATAAGAGACGGTAGCAGCAAAACAAGTTACGAACAATGCGAGAGAAAAAAAACTAAATAGCATGATTGGCAACACGGCAGCCTCCGGTGCCATCACAAAACAGAGCGTACAGAGAGATGCTTGATGAAAATGTGCTTCAGAGCACTCAGGACCTCAGACTGGGGCAAAGGTTCACCTTCCAACAGGACAACGACCCTCAGCACACAGCCAAGACAATGCAGGAGTGGCTTCAGTGTGTGCTGATTTATAAAAAAGAATCACATCTACATAAATATTCAGACACTCAGTACTTTGTTGAAGCACCTTTGGCAGTGATTACAGCATCGAGTCTTCTTCGGTATGACGCTACAAGCTTGGCACACCTGTATTTGGGGAGTTTCTCCCATTCTTCTCTGCAGATCCTCTAAAGCTCTGTCAGTTTAGAAGGGGAACGTTGCTGAACAGCTATTTTCAGGTCTCTCCAGAGCTGTTCGATCGGGTTCAAGTCCGGGCTAATGCTGGGCAAATCAAGGACATTCAGAGACCTGTCCCAAAGCCACTCCAGCATTGTCTTTGCTGTGTGCTTAGGGTCATTATCCTGTTGGAAGGTGAACCTTCGCTCCAGTCTGAGGTCCTGAGCGCTCTGGAGCAAGTTTTCATCAAGGATCTCTCAGTACTTTGCTCCATTCATCTTTGCCTCGATCCTCTCTAGTCTCCCAGTACCTGAAAAACATTCCCCCAGCATGATGCTGCCACCACCATGCTTCACCATAGGGATGGTGCCAGGTGTCCTCCAGACGTGATGCTTGGCATTCAGGCCAAAGAGTTCAATTTTGGTTACATCAGACCAGAGAATCTTGTTTGTCATGGTCTGAGAGTCTTTAGGTGCCTTTTGGAAAACTCCAAGTGGGCTGTCATGTGCCTTTTACTGAGGAATGGCTTCCTGCTGCAGTGATGTTTGTCCTGCTGGAAGGTTCCCCCATCTCCACAGAGGAACTCTGGAGCTCTGTCAGAGTGACCATAGGGTTCTTGGTCACCTCCCTGACCAAGGCACTTCTCCCCGATTGCTCAGTTTGGCCGGGTGGCCAGCTCTAGGAAGAGTCTTGGTGGTTAGGCCACTGTGTTCTTGGGGACCTTCAATGCTGCAGAAATGTTTTGGTACCCTTCCCCAGATCTGTGCCTCGACAAAATCCTGTTTCAGAGCGCTACAGACAATTCCTTCGACCCCATGTCTTGGTTTTTGCTCTGACATGCACTGTCAACTGTGGGACCTTGTATAGACAGGAATGTGCCTTTCCAAATAATGACCAATCAATTGAATTTATCACATGTGGACTCCAATCAAGTTGTAGAAACATCTCAAGGAGGATCAATGGAAACAGGATGCACCTGAGCTCAATTTCAAGTCTCATAGCAAAGAGTCTGAAGACAAGGGGTCTGAATACTTTCCAAGGGCACTGTACTTGAATAAAAGAAAGGGGCATGGATCAGTAAACCAGTCACTATCTGTGACCACCATTTGCCTCATGCAGCGTGACAAATCTAACTTGCATAGAATTGATCAGGCTGATTGATTGTGGCCTGTTTAATATTGTCCCACTCCTCTTCAATGGCTGTGCGATGTTGCTGGATATTGGCGGGAACTGGAACACGCTGTCGTACACGTCCGTTCAGATTGTCCCAAACATGCTCAATGGGTGACATGTCTGGTGAGTATGCAGGCCATGGAAGAGCTGGGGCATTTTCAGCTTCCAGGAATTGTGTACAGAGCCTTGTGACATGGGGCCGTGCACTATTGTGCTGAAACGTGATGGCAGCGAATGAATGGCACAACGATGAGCCTCAGAATCTCCTCACGGTATCTCTGTGCATTCAAATTGTCATTGATAAAATGCAATTGTGCTCATTGTCCGTAGTTTACGCCATCCCATACCATTACCTCACCGCCACCATGGGCCACTCTGTTCGCAACGTTGACATCAGCAAACCGCTCGCCCACTCGTATGCTCGGTACAGTTGAAACCTGGATTCATCCACGAAGAGCACGCTTCTCCAGCGTGCCAGTGTCCATCAAAGGTGAGCCCACTGAAGTCAGTTACGATGCCAAACTGCAGTCAGGTCAAGACCCTGGTGAGGACGACAAACACGCAGATGAGCTTCCCTGAGATGGTTTCTGACAGTTTGTGCAGAAATTCTTCAGTTGTGCAAACCCACAGTTTCATCAGCTGTCCGGGTATCTGGTCTCAGACCATTCCCCAGGTGAAGAAGCCGGATGTGGAGATCCTGGGCTTGCGCGGTTACACATGGTCTGCGGCTGTGAGGCCAGTTGGACGTACTGCCAAATTCTCTAAAACTACGTTGGAGGCAGCTTATGGTAGAGAATAGAACATTCAAAGGAGAAATGCTCACTAACAGGGATGTAAACAAATGTCTGCTCATTAAACATGTGACCATCACTTTGCATGTTGTGTTTATATTTCTGTTCAGCGTAAATGGATAGTGTTGGTTGGTAAAAATCTTGTTCAGTTCCTAATACACCATACAATTATCCTTTTGTTATGTGAACTTTAGTACTTAATGAATGAGTATTGGAAATAAATGAGTTATTGCCTGTTATTAGGCTACTGGAAGAAGTAATGCAAAAGATGGATACTGTAACACATCAAAGCTTTTTATTTATTAGTCATAGAGTACATTCAAAATACATTGACAGTTAAAATATTGCATTATAATTTCACTCGGGTAATCATCAAGTTAGTAGATATACCACATACAAATGCATGCTATCAAATGGGTATTCTTTCACACATGTTCTACTCATTTCTTCAGCAAATCACACTTCACTTTGCATTAAGTCACAAATTCCAAACAAGAGCAACTCGCACAAGTTACAAACTGCTTTGTAAATAACCAAAGCAAGTGACACCCCAACTCCTACATTGTCCATACCATCTCTTGTTTAGGATATAAGACATATCCATTGACAGGGCATTTGATACCACAAATGCAACAAAGACAATATAATAACTTGAAAAATGTCTGGTCGATGAAATTAAAGCAAGGCTGGTGGTTTTAGGCACCGATTCTTTAAATTAAGATTGGTTTGCCCACGTTTTATTACAATGGGTATTATATGCTTGCGTAAGAAATTATTTCAATTGCAAATGCTAAATAACGTCAGATAATCTTGTTTAGGTTCGTAGATGGATGGTGCATATAGACCTTATGGGTACTATAGAGACAAGGGGCAATTAATAAGACATATGACATTTTCTTGTTCTGAAGTCCAAGTTCAGTATACTTCACCTACTTTTAAAATATAAAACATTTGGCAGAGCTGATGATCATTTAGGAATTGCTAAACGATTACTGTCCAGTTAGACCAGTGGTTCTGACCAGACTGCAACCACTAATGGTAAACAGCATATTCTCTGTAGCAGGGCGCAGAATTCTAAAACCACCATAGGGCACATGAATGTAGCAGTGCAACTCGGTTTTCAATTGCACCACTACCTGCTCTCTTGACAGTTTTTGAGACCTGGGATCTTCCATTGACGGTATTTGAGTGATGTGCTCTGCATGAGAGGGAGATACCAATGTCTCACGTGGTTTGAAGTCCGAAGCTTGAAGGCAAGCACACATGGAGATGAGTCAAAGTGGAGCATACTACTGTCGGTAAGGAGGTGAGGGAAGGTATGGTACAGTCATAGTTTGTTTGAGAAGATCCCAGGGCTAGCCACTAGGGCCCATCTGCAGCCGCTCCTGCTTATGCTGGGCCAGCCACTGTAAGATCTGTTGCTTCCGCTCCTCGTTGGGCCGGATCTGGTCCATGGTGAGTGGGCTGCGGTTGAACGGGTCTGTCTGATCGCTGTAGGGAAATGAAAATTGATACTCAATATCGTACAAAAAAACTTGATCTCGGGCCGTATGTTTCAAGCCGCTCAAAGTAAGACTGCTGATTTAGGACCAGTTTTGCCTTTTAGATCACAATGAATAAGACTACATGGACAGGGGGGGGGGGACCTGATCCTAGATCAGCACTCCTATTCTGAGATGCTTGATGCATGCAGTCCCTGGAATAAACCAGCAGCACGTAGACATACTACTCCTAAGGGATCAGTCACCTGAGTAAATGCCGTGCTATGGTCGAGCGATCAACCGTGACATTGGAGGAGGGGAGCAGCACAGGGTCGAGCATCAGCGTGGACATAATGGGGTCCAGGAAGTCATCTGGGGCGTCCGCGTACGTTTCCTCATCCTGCAGCTGTTGGTCTGCATGAGACTAAGACAGGAGACAGGCAGTAGTTAGTCATTTAGGGTTATGGTATGGCGAGGGCATAGTGGTACAGTGTAATGTGATTTTATACAGATCTAACCTTTATTTTGTCAGCAAGGAGACCGAAACCCACAATAACTTCTCCGGGCTTGTTGATCTTCTTCAGGACTCGGACAGTCTGAGAGAAGAGCGTGGGAGAGTAGGAGCGCCCGTCTTTTGGGACAGTGGCACAGAAATTATCTTCATCACTGCCGAAGACAAAACAGACATGGTTAGAGTCACTAGAAACCAAATAGCCACCTTATATGCCACACATGGATACAAATTGTACTTTAAAAAAAATAAAGGTTCAACTTATTTAGCTATGCTTGCCTGGCACAATTGAACCATCCAAAACATGCAAACACCACCCACCTGGCACTCCAGGCAAACGCTCAAAATATTTGATCAACTGAAGTACAGATGGAAAAAGCAAGTGAATTTCAACCCCCCAAAAAACTTCTGAGCCTTGTATTAGCCTTGAAATACTGCCTTTTTGAAACCTACCCCAGGTTAAGGTAGATGGTGCAGATATCGGAGACCAGTTGTTGAGGCTTGAAGTCAAACTCGCTGAAGTCTTTCACCTTCAGGGCGCCCATCTTGGGTCCGACCAGGTGCTGCAGGAAGTGGTTGAGCATGGAGATGATCCTCTCGGCCATGAAAGGGTGCACAAAAATACCCTTGATCTCTGGGATATCATGGAGAGGGAGAAGCGAGCAGGAGTTTCAATATATTCATATATACAGAGTGAACAAACACCTGCTCTTTCCCTGACAGACCGACCAGGTGAATCCAGGTGAAAGCTATGATCCCTTATTGATGTCACTGGTTAAATCCACTTCAAATCAGTGTAGAAGAAGGGGAGGAGACCGGTTAAATAAGTATTTTTAACCCTTGAGACAATTGAGACATGGATTGTGTATGTGTGCCATTCAGAGGGTGAATGGGCAAGACAAAATATTTAAGTGCCTTTGAACGGGGTATGGTAATATGTGCCAGGCGCACCAATTTGAGTGTCAAGAACTGCAACGCTGAGCCTCCCGGGTGGCGCAGTGGTCTAAGGCACTGCATCGCAGTGCTAGCGGTGCCACCAGAGATTCTGGGTTCGAGTCCAGGCTCTGTCGCAGCTGGCCGCGACCGGGAGGCCTATGGGGCGGCGCACAATTGGTCCAGCGTCATCCGGGTTAGGGAGGGTTTGGCCGGCAGGGATATCCTTGTCTCATCGCGCACTAGCGACTCCTGTGGCGGGCCGGGCGCAGTGCACGCTGACCAGATGTTTCCTCCGACACATTGGTGCAGCTGTACCCAATTGGATACCATGAAATTAGGGAGAAAAAAGGAGTAAAAAAATATAAATAAAAAAGAACTGCAACGCTGCTGGGTTTTTCACGCTCAACAGTTTCCCATGTGTATCAAGAATGGTCCACCACCCAAAGGACATCAAACCAACTTGACACAACTGTGGGCAAAATTGGAGTCAACATGGGCCAGCATGCCTGTGTAACGCGTTTGCCCTGACAAATTGAGGCTGTTCTGAGGGCAAAAAGGGGTGTAACTCAATATGAGAAAGGTGTTCCTAATATTTTGTATCCTCAGTGTACAACACAGTGCCATCAAATATAAAGTATTGCCATTTACCTTAAAACAGGGCAAACTCTTAATTCTGCTCAATGAATTGGACAATGATGTCTAAAAAAAATATATACACAAACAGCCATAGTTTGTGTAGCTCTAGGTAGAGACGCATGTCCAAGACATTATCCACTCATTGTTATCCATTCATCCTCCCTCTCCAACTAACCCGATGTGAGGAAAGCCAGCGTGCCGATGGTCTCGTTGGACATGATGTTATGGAAGCGTGCCAGCTGTCCCAACATATGCAAACTGGACTCCTTCTCCCTGAGGGCATCAGGAGCCAGGCCCTCCCACTCACCATGGTCCTTCTCCAGCTGCAGAAGCTTAATCTTGCTCAGGTACTACCACAGAAAAAGGACCAGATCAGAGAGAAGTAGTGAGAAAAATTGGGCCTAGTTTAAAACGTAGGATCTTCGGATAAACCAGGGAATACACAACTAGATTCAGCCGAGGGCCAATTTCTTCTTGAGCGGATAGTCAGGCGGCCAGAACATAATAATAAATAATTTGTAGACTGCAAATTGACTGCAAGAAGCTCACACAGACATATTTTATTTAAACATAATAATTTCAAACCTTGCTCACATTTGTACACGATCACATATACGGTAACTCTCCATTGTGCGTGGGAATACTTTGGAACAGATTTCCAAAATGAAAACCAATTGGAGCTGATTTGCTGATGTTTTTAACACAGTCTTTTAGGTCCCCCAAAAAATGAATAAAAAGATAGATCAGTAGAGGCTGGTGAGGTGAGGACGACTCATCGTAATGGAATGGTATAAAAAGTATAGAAACCATGTGCTTAATACCATTCGTTGATTCCATTCCCGGCATTACAATGAGACCGCCCGCCGATTTAAAGTGTCATCAGCCACTACTGAGATGGATATAAGTCAACGGTAGGAATGTCCTTTTAATAAAACGAGAGCGAAACGCTGACAGTTTCTCACCTGTATAGCTTCGTCGAGTAGGAAGATGGCGTCGTTCATCAGGAGATTCAGATACCGCAGGAAGAGTGGAGGATTCATGGCCTCGAGGTTCTCGGATGCATAAACAGCAAGACTCTGAAGTAAACATTCCACATAAGAATTTCGGGGCGTTATGGTGCAAAACTGAAAAAGCAATAGCCGTGCGTTTTGTGCGGTCTTCAATAAGGACTACTCTAAATGTGGTACCATCTAAATAACTGAGAGAAAAAAAGGGAAACCAGCTTGCCTTAATGCTCTCTCTGTAGCTCTCCTTCCCCCACATGTACTTGAGGATGGGATACATAGGTCTCCTGTAGTTGAACTTCTGTTCAAACTGGTGAGGGTCACCTGGGGAGAAAAGTCAATAACATACAAGTCACATGCATGCACTTGAGCTTCATTACAAAGGTTTAGATTCTAACACACACAAACGCATGTGTGCAAGAAACACACACTAAACCCACCAGTGAACTCAATGTCCACAAACACAGCAATGAGTGCCTCAGCCAGGTGAGGTGCATGGTGGTAGGAGCAGAAGACCCTTTGACGCTGGAACATGATTGGCTGGGCTGTGCCAGCCGACATCGGTTCCATGTGGGGCATCACCGCCTCCAGCACCTCTGCCAGCTTCGCCCGCAAATGAGGGTTCTTCATCCTGGGAACATGGGTAAAGAGTAACACAATAGGAACATCGATGAGTCCGAATGGTAGACGCATAAAACCCTTAGGAATATCACATCCAGAAGAGTGACTGTTGTAACAGCCAATGGCGATCCACAATTGAGATAAACAGTCCTCAGGGTATTGTACACCACCGTTCAAATGTTTTGGGGTCACTTAGAAATGTCCTTGCAGAATTAATAGGAAATATAGTCAAGACGTTGACAAGGTTATAAATAATGATTTTTAATTGAAATAATAATATTGTCCTTCAAACTTTGCTTTCGTCAAAGAATCCTCCATTTGCAGCAATTACAGCCTTGCAGACCTTTGGCATTCTAGTTGTCAACTTGAGGTAATCTGAAGAGATTTCGCCCCATGCTTCCTGAAGCACCGCCCACAAATTGTATTGGCTTGATGGGCACTTCTTACGTACCAAACAGTCAAGCTGCTCCCACAACAGCTCAATAGGGTTGAGATACAGTGACTGTGCTGGCCATTCCATTATAGACAGAATACCAGCTGACTGCTTCCTCCCTAAATAGTTATTGCATAGTTTGGAGCAGTGCTTTGGGTCATTGTCCTGTTGTAGGTGGAAATTGGCTCAAATTAAGCGCCGTCCACAGGGTATAGCATGGTGTTGCAAAATGGCTTGATAGCCTTCCTTCTTCAAGATCCCTCGAACCCTGTACAAATCTCCCACAACCAAATCCCCCCCCAGACCATCAAATTGCCTCCACCATGCGTGACAGATGGCGTCAAGCACTGCTCTAGCATCTTTTCATTTCTTCTGCGTCTCATACGTCTCATAAATTCTCACAAAGTTCTTCTTTGTGATTCGTACACCGCAAACTTAGATTTGTCTGTCCATAACCCTTTTTCCAATCTTTCTAGGTCCAGTGTCTGTTCTTTTGCATATCTTAACCTTTTCTTTTTATTGGCCAGTCTGAGATATGGCTTTTTCTTTGCAACTCTGCCTAGAAGGCCAGCATCCCGGAGTTGCCTCTTCACTGTTGACGTTGAGACTGGTGTTTTGAAGCTGCCAGTTGAGGACTTGTGAGGCGTCTGTTTCCCAAACTAGACACTCTCATGTACTTGTCCTCTTGCTCAGTTGTGCACCGGGGCCTCCCACTCTTTCTATTCTGGTTAGAGCCAGTTTGCGCTGTTCTATGAAAGGAGTAGTACACAGCATTGTACGAGTTCTTCAGTTTCTTAGCAATTTCTTGCATGGAATAGCCTTCATTTCTCAGAACAAGAACAGACTGACGAGTTCCAGAAGAAAGTTCTTGGTTTCTGGCCATTTTGAGCCTGTAATCAAACCCACAAATGCTGATGCTCCAGACACTCAACTAGTCTAAAGAAATACAGTTTTATTGCTTCTTTAAATCAGAACAACAGTTTTCAGCTGTGCTAACATAATTGCAAAAGGGTTTCTAACGATCAGTTAGCTAATTCAAGTTTATAATTTTAAAAGGCTAACACAACATGCCATTGGAACACAGGAGTGATGGTTGCTGATAATGGGCCTCTGTACGCCTATGTAGATATTCCATGAAAAATCTGCCGTTTCCAGCTACAATAATCATTTACAACATTAACAATGTCTACACTGTATTTCTGATCAATTTGATGTTATATTAATGGCCCAAAAATGTGCTTTTCTTTCAAATAAACAAGGAAATGTATAAATGACCCCAAAATTTTGAACAGTAGTGTATGTACCAGGATACATTAATATTATGCACAAACATTTGGCCTGGTACTGTGTGTGCGCACGGGTGAACTCAATGCCTCCCCCTCTTTCCCCTACCTCTCCACGTTTCCCATGAACACAGTGATGAAGTTGAGGACCTGCTCCAAGCTCTCGGCAGAAGACTCCAGGACCTCGTCGGCAAAGCGGCGGAGGAAGACAAAGAAATCTCCCAAGTTCTCCGCAAAGAACTCTGCAGACGTACAAGAATCCTTTTGATAACCAACCCCTCTTAGTAGTCTTAATAAACTATCTACCAGAGGAGGCTGGTTGGAGGGGCTACATGAGGACGGGCTCTTTTAATGGCTGGAATGGAGGCAAACACGTTGTTTCCGTGTGTTTGATGTTTCCATTAATTCCATTCCAGCAATAACAATGAGCCCGTCCTCCTCTAGCTACTCCCGCCAGCCTCCTCTGCTCTCTACTTGTGTTATTCTCTCACAACTCTTCTATAGCCCTGTCATTGTGCAAATTATTATTATTTTTTGCTGTTATTTAGCACAGTGGTTCCCAACCTTTTATGAACCGTGGCACATCTTGATGGGATAAAAACACCTAAAATGGCCCTATTCATTAATTTTGTGGTAACGACCTCCATCTTATCAGATCCTTACTCCAAATCATCTATTTTCTGTGACAAACATTATTTTATAGATTAAAATGGGGATTATTTGAACTATTTTTTTTAATAGTACCTTACTCATGGGGACTCATTTGTGTGTACCCCTTTAAGAGGGTCCCGCAATCTGTGCAAAAAAAAAAAAAAGTCTTAAAATAGGTCTGAAAATTTTAAAGGGTTGAGCTAGAGACGAGCGCTTTTCTACATTGTAAAGGTGCAACCACAAAGCCCACTCCAATTTGCACCCGTTTGTTTCTATGGCAGAGGCTGTGATATAGCTAAGCCTAAATCAGACTTGCCTATGCTAAATGGTTCTCACAGGCGAAGTAAAATGATACAAATGACTTTGCTCGTGATGCGTGCCCCTCAAAAAAAAATACAAATGTTACAACAGCCTGAGCGAACTGGACTTGAAACCACGATACAGATAGAACCATGGGCCATTGAATGTATTATCTGAGCGGCACCGCTGCTCCCACTCCACAGGTCATGTTTATAAGTGAGTGTTCAACACAATGCTCAAGATTAGGAAGCCATTTACGGCACACCTGGTTGAAAACCACTGATTTAGCACCTCTATTGTACGCACTGACCGCAAGTCAGCATACGAGCATCTGTCAAATGACTGAAAACGTGACGTTAAGGTTGATGGCGCAACATTGAGAAGACTGCCAAAAGTTGAGTTGTTGATGGCCTTTTCTACTCATGGGGCGATTGGTCTAAGTAAGTAAACAAGCAAGGTTGACGGAACGCTTTACCTGCAATGACTGGGATACTTGGTTGCCTTTCCTACCGTAGTTAAATACTCTAACTAAGTCGCAAAAAAAAGGTCAAAATGACAAAGCGGGAGGGAGGGGTAGCAACCTGGCATGTGACAGAGCAGGCTGTTGTGTAGCGGTGGCAGGGGGAAGGAGAGCTGGGCGTGCTCGGGCCCCTGGTTGCTGAGGCCCAGTTGAACCAAGAGTGTGGCGCTGGACGCCTGCAGGTTGAGGCAGCACTGCAGCATGCCTGGCTGGGTGGCTGCTGCCTTGGTCGACAGGTAGACCGTCATGAGGCGCTCAAACTGCTCGCGGAGCTGCTCGGCCGCCGGGCCGCCCGTGAGCTGGGCCTCCCGCCACGTACCCTGCAGCCGGTGGAGCGACTGGTTCATCTTCACCATCTGCTCGTGGAGTCTAGGGAGAAGCAAGAAGACACAATACAACTTTCTTAACCATATGTCACAGTGAACACTTGAAATTTGTCATGGTCCAGTTCACAACGTTAGACACAGTAGATATTGCTCAGCTGTTATGAAGGATAACACTGAGATGTTATCACAAGTCTAGTCCAAGGGCCAGATCGAGCCGACTCCTGGACTTAAACCCATGCTCAATGGAGAACCTCCACTGAGAGGTATTTTGTGTGTCAAGGAACAGGCTTAATCTAGGTCAGAGAAACAGCACCAAAGGTATTGTGTACTAACATGGTAAGTAGAACTTTCTTCATGCACAAACCCAAAACCAAGTAATATACTAACGTTCATCAAATGGATACAGCATTGCTAGGTCTGGGGTATATTCAGTGAGGAGATATGTTCACAAATTTGCAGATAGAAATGCATTGAATAGACCGGACATGATTCCCTATTCTACTTGAAAGACAATCATATCTATCCGATCATTTTAATTATATCTAAATGTTCTGTAACGTTGCCAGTTAGTTACCTGTGGAAGCCCAGGTGAAGGGTCATCTGGGTGAGGATGAGGTTCTCAGTGAGGAGGCTGTACGACTGGGCGTACTCCACCGACTGCTGGGGGGGAAGGGGGACAAGACACGTCTCTTTGTCCAGACCTAATGATCAATGAGAAAATGATAGTTGATTCTCTATTTTATGTTAGTAAATATGAACCTATGTAAAAAGGACATCCAATGATCCATACCCACGTGCACGTATATACAAGAGTGCACATACAAACATGCACACAAACCTCTGGCATGCACGTTGCGGTTGTGCCGCTCCTCCTCGCTGAGCTCCTTGAAGGCGCAGTAGGTGGGGTTGAAGGTGAGCAGCTTGGGCGAGCGCGGCCGGCAGAAGGGCTGGCACAGCTTGAGCAGCGCAGCGCCCAGATTGAGGAAGAAGGCGTCTGAGGCGTACATCTGGAAGTAGATCTCGGGCATCTGGTTGGCCCAGATCTTGGTGCGCCCGGCGTTGGCATGCAGGCAGCCGCCCAGCCAGGAGAGCAGCAGGTGGCGCGTCTCACCCGACTGCTGCAGCAGGTTCTTCAGGAGCTGGTGCAGCTTGTCATGGAACTGGCCCATGAACTGGGACGAAAGGAGGACAGGATATGTCAATAAGTAGACGGGAGCAGAGTATGTGAGCGGAGTTGAGCGGTCTGAAATCCCGCTCATCACTCACCGGCACTCCAAGTCTTTTCCAACCGCTCCGCTAAAAACGTCTCTGAGCTCAAAAACTGCTGATCCAGATTCGCTACATTTATTAAAATCTCTATATTATTTCAATGCTATAGCCTACAAAGAAATAAATCGTGAAGCACTTGCGAGTGCGACAAATGCTGATAGGGACATAAAGCACTCAGCATTTAAAAAACATTTTGTTGTATTAAACCATAAGTCTATAAATTGCATATATAGGCTGTGACTTACTTATAATTTTAAATACAAAATTAAACAAAAAAATGTGTTCTATACACACACACAGTGCCAGTCAAAAGTTTGGACACACCTACTCATTCAAGGGTTTCTCTTTATTTGGACTATGTTCTAGGTGTGCCTTGTTAAAAGTTAATTTGTGGAATGTCTTTCCTTCTTAATGTGTTTGAGCCAATCAGTTGTGTTGTCACAAGGTAGGGGTGGTATACAGAAGATAGACCAATTTGGTAAAAGACCAAGTCCATATTATGGCAAGAACAGCTCAAATAAGCCAAGAGAAAGGACAGTCCGTTACTTTAAGACATTAAGCTCAGTCAATCCGGGAAATTGTGCAGTCGCAAAAACCATCAAGCGCTATAATAAAACTGTCTCATGAGGACCGCCACAGGAAAGGAAAACCCAGAGTTACCTCTGCTGCAGAGAAGAAGTTCATTAGAGTTACCAGCCTCAGAAATTTCAGCCCAAATCAATTCTTCACAAAGTTCAAGTAACAGACACATCTCAACATCAACTGTTCAGAGGAGACTGCGTGAATCAGGCCTTCATGGTCGAATTGCTGTAAAGAAACCACTATTAAAAAGGACACCAATAAGAAGAAGAAACTTGCTTTGGCAAAGAAACACGAGCAATGGACATTAGACCATTGGAAATCTTTCCAAATGTGAGATTTTTGGTTCCAACAACCATGTATTTGTGAGACACAGAGTAAGTGAACTGATGATCTCTGCATGTGTGGTTCCCCCCGTGAAGCATGGAGGTGGTGGTGTGGTGGTGCTTTGCTGGTGACACTGTCTGTGATTTATTTAGAATTCAAGGCACACTTAACCAGCATGTCTACCACAGGATTCTGCAGCGATACGCCATCCCATCTGGTTTGCGCTTAGTGGGACTATCATTTTTTATTCAAAAGGACAATGACCCAAAACACACCTCCAGGCTGTGTAAGGGCTATTTGACCAAAAAGGAGAGTGATGGAGTGCTGCATCAGATGACCTGGCCTTGACAATCACCCGACCTCAACCCAATTGAGATGGTTTGGGATCAGTTGGACTGTGGAGTAAAGCAGCCAACAAGTGCTCAGCATATGTGGGAACTCTTTCAAGACAGTTGGAAAAGCATTCCTCTTGAAGCTGGTTGAGAGAATGCTAAGTGTGTGCAAAGCTGTCAAGGCAAAGGGTGGCTACTTTGAAGAATCTCAAATATATTTTGATTTGTATAACACTTTTTTGGTTACCAACTGGCAGGTGTCTTCACTGACATTTTCAACATGTCCCTGATTGAGTCTGTAATACCAACATGTTTCAAGCAGACCACCATAGTCCCTGTGCCCAAGAAAGGCAACCTGCCTAAATGACTATAGACCCGTAGCACTCACATCCGTAGCCATGAAGTGCTTTGAAATGCTGGTAATGGCTCACATCAACAGCATTATCCCAGAAACCCTAGACCTACTCCAATTTGCATACCGCCCAAACAGATCCACAGATGATGCTCTCTCTATTGCACTCCACACTTGGACAAAAGGAACACTTCTGTGAGAATGCTATTCATTGACTACAGCTCAGCGTTCAACACCATAGTACCCTCAAAGCTCATCACTAAGCTAAGGATCCTGGGACTAAACACTTCCCTCTGCAACTGGATCCTGGACTTCCTGACGGGCCGCTCCCAGGTGGTGAGGGTAGGTAGCAACACATCTGCCACGCTGATCCTCAACACTGGAGCTCCCCAGGGGTGCGTGCTCAGTCCCCTCCTGTACTCTGTTCACCCACGACTGCATGGCCAGGCATGACTCCGACACCCTCTTTAAGTTTGCAGAAGACACAACAGTGATAGGCCTGATCACCGACAACGATTAACAGCCTATAGGGAGGTCAGAGACCTGGCCGGGTGGTGCCAGAATAACAACCTATCCCTCAACGTAACCAAGACTAAGGAGATGATTGTGGACTACAGGAAAAGGAGAACCGAGCATGCCCCCATTCTCATCGACAGGGCTGTAGTGGAGCAGGTTGAGAGCTTCAAGTTCCTTGGTGTCCACATCACCAACAAACTAACATGGTCCAAACCAAGACAGTCGTGAAGAGGAAGAGGTGCCCTACGACAAAGCCTATTTCCCCTCAGGAAACTAAAAAGATTTGGCATGGGTCCTCAGATCCTCAAAAGGTTCTACAGCTGCAACATCGAGAGCATCCTGACTGGTTGCATCACTGCCTGGTACGGCAATTGCTCGGCCTCTGACCGCAAGGCACTACAGAGGGTGGTGCGTACGGCCCAGTACATCAATGGGGCTAAGCTGCCTGCCATCCAGGACCTCTACACCAGGCGGTGTCAGAGGAAGGCCCTAAAAATTGTCACTGACCCCAGCCACCCCAGCCATAGACTGTTCTCTCCACTACCGCATGGCAAGCGGTACCGGAGTGCCAAGTCTAGGACAAAAAGACAGTTTTTACCCCCAAGCCATAAGACTGAACAGGTAATCAAATGGCTACCCGGACTATTTGCATTGTGTGCCCTCCCCCCCAACCCCTCTTTTTCACACTGCTGCTACTCTCTGTTTATCATATATGCATAGTCACTTTAACTATACATTCATGTACATACTACCTCAATTGGGCCGACCAACCAGTGCTCCCGCAAATTGGCTAACCGGGCTATCTACATTGTGTCCCGCCAACCACCACCCGCCAACCCCTCTTTTACGCTACTGCTACTCTCTGTTCATCATATATGCATAGTCACTTTAACCATATCTACATGTACATACTACCTCAATCAGCCTGACTAACCGGTGTCTGTATGTAGCATCGCTACTTTTATAGCCTCACTACTGTATATAGCCTGTCTTTTTACTGTTGTTTTATGTCTTTACATACCTATGGTTCACCTAATACATTTTTTGCACTATTTGTTAGAGCCTGTAAGTAAGCATTTCACTGTAAGGTCTACACCTGTTGTATTCGGCGCACGTGACAAATAAACTTTGATTTGATACATGATTCTGTGTGTGTTATTTCATAGTTTTGATGATGTCTTCACTATTATTCTACAATGTAGAAAATAGTAAAAAATAAAGAAACCCTTGAATGAGTAGGTTACAGTCATTTCTTTTAATGCAGTCAATATTATTCCAGTCTTCCTGTTCTCATTGTCTGAGTGGACACATTGTTTGCAGAGTGCACAACCTATGCTACACTTGTGAGAAACACATTTTGGTTGATTTAATTCCATTTACGAGGCTACCGGGCTTGTGCGCAAATGTAGGCATATAAATGTGCCCATTTGGGGATCTGATAGTATTCCTGATTGGCTTAACACACCACCACTAATGAGCTGTGGAGCTTCTCAAAGTAATGTTTTCTTCACCTCAAACAGCAAACAAACAAAGTCTGTTTTTACATCCATTGAGAATTCTCATACTTCCTCAATGTATCTGAAAAATCTTTCCAGCCCTCTCCATTTCGATGACCACTCAGCATCAAAGGGAAAAATTGAATGCTCTGATCCAGTGGAAACGTCATAAAATAGGCTTCTTATCAGTGCCCGACTTGGACTGAAATAGGTTCCGGTACTCATTTTGGGTGCTGGTACTGTTGAAATTTGGATGCAGGAGCTCCACAATACTTTGAAACTAATATTCTGTAAGACTAACAGGGTTTGAGGTGCCGGTACTCAGCTCCAGTGAGCTCCTGCCCAAGTCAAGCATGGCTTCTTATCCCTTGCGCAAATAGCCTACAGCTGTGTATTCGCTAGCACAGTCTGTGAGCCGGACCCAATGTTCAAGTTCGTTGCAGACAGGCCATGTGTAGCCAATGTGATTTATAGGATATTTATTTTTAATCTGGTTATTTTCTACCTGCAGGCTGCAATGTTTTTATTTGTTGGCTTTATGTAGGTTATTTTTTACATAGATGGAAATGGCTATAGAAGTTACTTTTTAGGTTTGTATCATTTTCATTTAGATTGATAATTTTTGATTAACCACATGACAATGAATTTGAGATATGAAGACGTTATAAATTAAATTAAACTGTTTCATGAAAATTTGCATATGAAAACCATACCTGGCACGCAGATCGGTAGAAATTGTAAGATAAACTGACATTCCACATGAGAAAGGTTGCTGACTCCTTGTGTAGCCTATTACTGGCAAAGCCAGCAGGAGCGGAAGGAGAATAGTTGGGTCAGGTAAAGTTCTTTTTCTTCTGGTTGTCTCTGGCGCCCTCGAGGCATCAAACTGTAAGCTTAAAGCATTAGACAAGCTCAATGCACATATTTGATTTTATAAAAACACATAGGGTGTGCTCAATTGATTGGTCGAAAGACCAGACAACTTTCGGTCGATCAAGATTTTTATTTGTCCGGGACAGCCTCCTTGAAAGTAGGAATATGCTAGGCCTATTGACCCAAAATAAATTATGGCCTATTGTATAGATAAAAGAACAAAAATGAAGAAAACTTCAGAGATCAGATTTTTACTTTATAAATACTTTGCTACAATGACACACTTAGTTACCTACCCAACTCGTTCCTTTATTTTAGCATGTGCACGTAGTAAGTACACCATCATCATTCGTTAGTTGTGAACACTACATCACCGCACTTCCTCTCTTGCTCTTGGTCCTCATCTTTGTAAGTCACCTTAATTTAGCACCTGTGTGTTTTATCAGTTCCTTTATGAAAATATTTCACAAACTCCATGACAGTACCTAAAGCAAGGGGCTATAGCAGCACCCAATAGACTACAAATGCATGCTGGGTCGGGCCGGCCCAGAGCTCGTGAAGTGAGCGCTACTGAATCTCTCTCCTGGAACGAAATTGGAGTGGGTAAGACAGCCGATGCTCCAGCCTTTGGGAATCTCGCGCCGCACTCCAGTGAAATTAGGCACACTCCGCTCCAGCTCCACTCGCATAGTCTGGCACGGGAGGTGATCCCTTAACAACACTGTAACCTACACTTGTTGTTCTACTGGTGTGTTTATAAGATCTTGTGGTGAACTCTCTGGACAAAGCCCCATGTTATGTTGTCAGTGGATCATTTTGGCACGACATTTCTTGTTAAATTCAGATTTAAAAAATACCCCTGAATGCTATGATACCCTGTTATTGTCTGAAACCTATTGAAGTGGTATTTAGAACAGGGGTGCTCAAACTTTTGGGCTTGGCGTGGCTATGTTCCTAAGGTTAATAACTTGAATATGTTTCAAATGACTTAAAGATGCACTATGCAGAAATCCCTCCACCAGTTCTCCTAATTTCAGTTTGTGACAAAACAAGCAAGTATAGTGTAGCGAATCATTGTACCATCTAAACCGCTGCGGAATATATTTTCCATAACCAAAAATATTGTATTTTCAGCTGGTGTAGAAAATCAAGACGCAAAAATGAAATTTAAGACTGGAAGCATAGAGATAGAGCACATAGAACAAATCTACTGCTTCTTAGACTTGCTTTCAACAAGAATGACAGATCTACATTTCTATGTGAATTTGGTTGGATACCCCAAAAAGTGACATATTGCACCTTTAAATATGGTGACGGTATTGGAAAGTTCAGGAAAACCTCTGGGAAACTGTCTCTAGCCTTTTGGGGTGGAACAAAACATTTTAGTGCCTGCCTTCTTGGCAGTGGATAATTGCATAATTATTATGCATTGTTAAAGTAAAATTTTCAGCAATTCTTTACATTTTGGCATGCGGTGTAGAGAAAATGTTGCTGTTTTAAAACTAATTACATGCAAATCTACAAATTCTGCCATGGGGTAGAGAGAAAATGTTATAGCAAAATGTGTAGAATTGCAGGATATTATGAGGTGAATAATTGTTTTTGCAGTTTTAAAGCAAATTTCCTGCTATTCTACACATTGTGTAGCTTAGACTAAGCTAGTGTCTGACCATTGGCAGTAAGCTAGATGTAGGCCTAAGTGGGGTTTTGGAGACACAGAAGACGAGAAGGTTAGGGGTCCGTCCCAAATAACACTCTATTCCCTATATATAGTGCACTACTTTGACCAAAGACTCTAGTGCCCTTACCTGGTGTATGTTGGACTCCTGCACCTTCATTTCCTGTGGACTGGAGCGTGAGGGGTTGAGGAAGAAGCCGTGACCCTCCACCACCCCCGGGGTCTTCAGCAGGCAAGAGATACTCAACACAGTGCCAAGGAGGGTCTTCTGATACTGAAGCCCATTGTTGGGATCTTTGGGTTGGATGTGCCCCACCAATACCTGGAATAAGGCAATTTGAAGTATATAAACAAAGAGTCAACTACTTTTGAGATCAAGGTTGTCCATCTCAGACACATGAATGCAGTTGTTGTAAAAAAATAACAATAATCTTGTTATGAATAGAATACAATAGAATAGTACAGAATATAATCAAGTAATAATCATGGTTGTACAAAACAGTCCAGAGGAATGGTGACGATGCATTACGGCCCCTGACCGTAGCGATATCTTTCTGGCGGCTGAAGTAGAGGAGCAGGTCCAGGTAGGAGAAGAGCAGCCGCTGGCAGAGATCCAAGTCTTTCACGCGATCTTGGAAGATATCGAGCACGGGCCCGATCACCTCGCTGAAGGTGCGTACCTCCTGGTCAGCCAACAGGCCAGCGATCACCTCCTCCGCGAACTCCACCACCTCGTCCAGCTCTGCAACGCACAACAGAAAGCACACTTAATGTCAGGGTTTTTCTTGGCTCAAAAAGGGGCTTAGGTATAGGTAAGTAAAAACCTGGTATAATAGTCCTGTATAATGCAGAAAAGATGCTGTACTTTACAGAACCAGACGTGTACAGGGTTTTTCCTGGCTCAAAAAAGGGCTCAGGTATATATAGCAGAAAAAAATAACCTGTATATATAGCCTACACAGTTCAGTAAAGTATACTCTCTGTATTGTACAGGCATCTTTCCCACCCTTTTCTGGACACAAACCACACGCAACATCATCAGGACCTTATACGACAACACACAGCAAAGTGAGGCTATTATGCACTAATAAATACAGATAGACAAGTTCAAACCAGTCTAAACCAGTTCTTTCATCAGCGGGTGCAGACTAGACTAAGTTACAGCACATCCTGTCTTGGGAGGCCTCAACAGTTGATACCTGAGCAGCAAACACCACTTTCTTTGGCTACTGAGATGGAACAGAACCGGGATCCTCAGACAGTCGGGGGGCTTTAATAATTGAATGGACTCACGGGCTCCGCCGACTCCCTCTAGCAGCAAATCCAGTAGCTGCTCGTACACGTTCTGTCTGATGTAGATCTCGGGGGTGAGCAGGACCGTGCGTGTGTTGGACACCGCCAGGTTCTTACAGCGCACTGCGTACGACAGCAGCTTCTCCGGTACTTTGGTGACCTGAGGGTGTGTAATGTCAGGAGGGAGCAGGGAGGTTAAGAATTTGTCACATCATTGTCAGCAATGGAGCACAAACTAAACATGCATTATTTAGCCTATATGCAGATTGAAATGATCTAGAAATAAACAGCAGATTTAACCTTAGACAGGTCCATTCATTATGTTCAGTAAGACTATTTACCTTGTCACACTATTTCGCTTTACATTGTCCCATGCAGCACGGTTTAGACAGTGTACAAAACATTAGGAACACTTTCCTCATATTGAGTTGCACCCCCCCTTTTGCCCTCAGAACAGCCTTAATTCGTCGGGGCATGGACTCTACAAGGTGTCGAAAGCGTTCCACAGGGATGCTGGTCCATGTTTACTCCAATGCTTCCCACAATTGTGTCAAGTTGGTTTGATGTCCTTTGGGTGACAGACCATTCTTGATACACATGGGAAACTGTTGAGCGTGAAAAACCCAGCAGCGTTGCAGTTCTTGACACACAACCGGTGCGCCTGGCACCTACTACCATACCCCGTTTGAAGGCACTTCAATCTGTTGTCCTGCCCATTCACCCTCTAAATGACACACATACACAATCAATTGTCTCAAGGATTAAAAATCTTTCTTTAACCTGTCTCCCCTTCATCTATACTGATTGAAGTGGATTTAACAAGTGACATCAATAAGGGATCATAGCTTTCACCTGGATTCACCTGGCAAGTCATTGAAAGAGCAGGTGTTCCTAATGTTTTGTAAAGTCCGTGTTTGCCTTTTAAAACGGTCCTATACAGCACACTTTTCCTGACTGAATTATGGCTGGGAATTCGTGGAGAAAGAAATTAGGAATGAGAGTGAGTGCTGTGTATGTGACCCCACCTCTTCCTTGGCTCTCTGGTAGCAGGCGTAGAGGAACGGTATGGCGGACTTGTCCCCAGCGTCTCGGTCGGCAGAGAGATTTACAGCATTACACGAGGTCATGTAGATGAGGTGGTTTCCTGGCTCCAGCATCAGTAATCTGTTGAAGAGTGCCTGATATAAAAAAAATATATATATAAAAAAAAAAAAAAAAAAAAAAAAAAAAAAACTTAGCCAACATTCTGTGCTATGAACTTCATGTACTTACTTACTGATCTCTGCTCCTTGTGGAGCATATGGTCTCTATTAACTTTGTTCACTATGCATTTTTCACTATTCCATCTTCTTAGAGTAGATGATGCACTGTATACTTAAATAGGCCTAGTCCCCTGAAACTACAAGCCAGCGAGGAAATCGGTATGAGAAGAGGATACAGTACTGTACATGTGGATCTTATGGCATCGAGGTCAACTGAGCTGACCAGCGAACAGTTCGCCACCACCATTACCAATGTCCAGTCCTATTGTACCTGCTCAATGTTGTCCATGTCCAGCCAATCTTGACCGTCCATCTCAGCGGCCATTTCCTCCAGGAACACACAGCGTGGAGGAATCCCATTGCCTCCTCTCAGACTGGGGTCACCTGAGGTCAAACAATAGTTCATGTTTTACTTTTCACTTAGAGCAAACACGGTCATTCATGACTCATTCCAGCATCTAGTTTATGAGTATTGAGCTGGGGTAAGTCATTTACTGTTTACTGGATAGCCCTGAAATGGAATCCTAAGAGAGGCCAGCGGTCCAGCAGCACCAAAGAGCACGAACAGATTAGATTAAGACTAGAAATGGACAGACAGGGGCTCTGTCATCGGGGCACTTTCCTGCCAGTCAGTGAGGGATGATGAGCGGGAAAAGAGGAGGCGGCGGACAGTAATCTGGGACCTGTAGACCCCCTTGATGACACAGCCTGAGTCAGCCAGTTGGCTGATGCCAAGCCGATCACTCTCTGTCTAATCTAGTACGCACAGTGACGGCGTGAAGAAAAGACCGCCAGGAAGGATGGTTGTACTGAATCCCCATGAGTTGAAGAAAGCTGTAAATCACACATTGACCATGCCTCAATACAGCACCTCAGATCAATCAACAGAAAACAGAGGGGAATAAAGAAGGCAGTCGAAATTGGGGCCTGGTTATTAAAACAGGGGGGGGTGATGGGTGATTAATCAAGCCATCACTTGTGTATGGGCACACATACAACAGACTTATTTGCTCTAGTTCATACCACTACGGTACATCATATACACCCAGCCAGGCAACATTAAGGGTTGTTTACATAACAAGATTCAGTAAACTAGAAGGGACAAGTGGCATCACGCTGCCACTCCAATGGACAAAAGGTGTCCTAAATGAAGAACAAACACGGTGTAAAAGCCCTAATACGCTCCAATCTAACTTCCTGCACTCACTGTT
Source organism: Salvelinus fontinalis (assembly GCF_029448725.1). Taxonomy (NCBI): domain Eukaryota; kingdom Metazoa; phylum Chordata; class Actinopteri; order Salmoniformes; family Salmonidae; genus Salvelinus; species Salvelinus fontinalis. The sequence continues at coordinate 5,433,876 of NC_074688.1, forward strand.
GTCCAAGGTGATGAGGAAGATCCTCTGGATCATGTGGTTGATGTTGAGCTGCTCGCACAGCTCCTGCCGCGACAGGAAGGAGCGGCTGATCTCGGCAACCGAGTCGTCATTGTCCTCGATGCTGTCCGAGTTCTCCGACTCGGACTGACTTCCCTCCGAGTCCTCCGCTGCAATACGAGATAAGCCAGCAAATATAAGAAACCGTATGAGGTCATTGTCAAACGTCAAGTCAGTGAGCGTGCTGCATCATATCAGTGGTGTTTAAGTTATACAGACAGGCTATAGCCTATATAAGTGGCACAGTGAACCATTAGAGCTGGAGTGGCCACGTGGTTTTGCAGGCCTTTATTTCAACCCAGCACTAAAACACCACCAATTGAGCTAATCAAGGTCCTGCCACGCAGCCGATTAGTCAGGTCATGTGTGCTAGAGCTGGGCTGGAGCAAAAGCCTGCGTGCCCTGTAACTCCTCCTTGGGAGGGTAACTCACAGGGTGGTTCGCCATGGCGCAAAGGTGGCTTCTGGCCCGATGCAAACTGCTTGGCGTCGGCGAGGGAGCTGAAAAGGGCTGCGAAGGGGTTGCGGGAGATGTTTTGGTTGTTGTTGCCCTGGTCAGTCATCTCACTGGAGCATAGACTCCATCAACAGGTGCTGGCACCAGCCTGGACAGAGAGGTACACTGTGGTATGGAACACTGGACTAGGTGAGTTCAAACAAATCTATAGAAGTTGTTTCAAGTGTGTCAGTCTGTGAGGGCAATCAGGGGATGCATGGGAACCCAGACTCTGAAATCCCAAACCTGTTTGCTAACGATCCACTCCTTATATGCTACTCTGTGTCAAGGAGTGCCAGGGAGTGGAATGATAACTCAGAACAGACTGGTACCCCCGAGGCTAAACCCAGACAGTGTGCAGTTTCATTCAGGCCAGAGGAATAACAGAAACCCAATGTTCATTTGTAAACCACAGACTGACTGGTTAGCTTATTGACAGGGCTCTACAGTGCTACCATTTTGGGGGCATAAGATCACAAAATAATTTGCTGTGCTACCTGGAATTTTGGTAGCACTAGTGCCCCCCCCCAAAAAGAAAAATCCCCCAGGTAATAATTGTTGTATTGAATTCTTTGCTGTCCCTTTGCCCACAGCCTCAGTGGCATGCAAACGTGGTGGCACCGAAAGAAAGAAAAAAGGGAGCACTTCTTTAGGTGATGAGCTTCAAAAGCAGCTAGGAATCATATAGGCTATATCTCAATCTTAAAATGTTTATTTTTTTAAACTTGTGCCCCTAAACCCTGTATTTTAACATATAAAATGTATTATATAAACCCATTGATTCTTGAAAAGTATAACATAATGCCCCATGAGCTTAGTTCAACTGTCTTACCCCATCAGAAGGCAAAACATAGCTTGTTTTTCCAATGTCTGTAAACAGAGTAAATGTAAACAAACTCTGTATAGCCTCAAAACATGGTTAAAACTATAACGTTGATATCTAGTCTGTCCTTGCAGCCATAGCTCTGTCTATACATTTGAGTGTGGTTATATTTCTCCAGACCCATCCCTCAACCTTTTGACGGAAACTGTGGGGGGGACCATTCTTTGTTATCGTTTCAACTGTGGATTGCTGCTGTAATACCTCAAATATTTTTCATTCTGCTCCTAAATATCTTTGTGTGCTCCTACATTTTTCTAAACGTAGAACACATGTCACAGTAGAGTCCTGATTGAATGCCGACGTTTACTGTTTTACTGAAATAAAGGCAGAGGAACACATGTGTTACAGTACAGAGTCCTGAATCAATGCGGATGTTTACGGTTTGACTGAAATAAGGCAGCATAGACAGACTGCCAACAGATGGACGTCTTCCATCTTACACTTTGATTTTGCATAATGTAAGTACATTATTATCATCATCATTATGATGATGCGTAGGAAAGGGTCTGTCAACGTCAAGTGGTGGTAACCTGGACACCTGTAACATGCTAGTTAGTCGCATAGCTGGTTAGATTGCTAACTAGCTAGCTAGTATCTGGCTAGCTAATTAACGAGCTGTCAAGTGATGATGTAACCATATCACAACATACGAATTAAGTGATGTGTTATTTGAAGCAAGGGCACATAGCTAACTAGCCACGTATCTTTCGATAACTCGAATCAATTGCATAATGACTCAATAAGCAAGCTGATAATGTAGCTAGCTAGTTGTCAGTGAATCACCGGTTCCACTCAAGTAGCTAGCAGTCGCCGTATTTAGCTGGCAAGCTAGTTAACTTCAGGCTAGCAGATGGACTGCACATGATCCAGGTAAGTTGTCAAGCCCGCTGTACTTTGTCAGTTGCGAGGCAAAACTTGACTCTTTTGACAGATGTCAAACAAAAAAGCAGATATTCAAATGTCGGAATATTGTCATACCTGAAACAACAGCAGATAACGTGTATTTCAATTAGCTCCCTTTTTAGCTAGAAAAGCTTTCTTTCCTCTGCTTTGGTTCTCGCACCGCTGTGAAGCAGGCAGGGATAACTAAGTACGTCCGGGTCACGGATCGTTATAACTCTTCACAATAAATGTCCCGTCCTGTATAATTTGTCATTTCATAATTCGAACGAAAATGATGGAAAATGTGCACAACTATCGATATATTATATACTAGTTATCATACAAAGTATTCCTATAAGATATGTAATTTATTTGTTTGTTCTTTGTTTGTTCAAGCCTAAATGGTCAACAATGTTTTTTGTGTGTGTACTCCTATCATTTATTGCACCGTACAAAATAATCTGTACATTGTGTCGCAGTAAAAGAGGGGTCCATTCTAATCAGGAGCACTTTTAGTTTCCAAATCCACAGAGTTTACACCCAGAGGAGCGTTGCTTGTAGTGGCCCATCAACTGAAATCCAGTAATTTTTTTCATATTGGATATACATATTGCACCATACAAAATTATCTGTAAATTGTGTCACAGTAAAAGGGGGGGGTCCAATATACTCAGGAACACTTCTAGTTTCCAAACCCGGACTTTACTCCCAGAGGAGCGTTGATGCTCATTTGGTGGCTTTTATAGAGTGGCCCATCAACTTAAATCCAATCATTTTTTTTGTTGTGCTTTTGTACTTGTCTTTTGTATCAGATTCTACTAATCAGTTTATTAGTACAAACATGTTTGGTAGAACTGGGCTTAAACAAAGGCTTGCACACCTTGTGGTTCCTTAAGAGCAGGTCGGACCAGAATAAGTACTAGTTCCTAAGTCTGATTATTGTAGGTTTGGCTGTAAATAGTTTTTTGTTGTTGTTGTAATAAGCCCCTATTTTTACAGGTATTTTAACATACATTTCCATGTAAATAGTTTAGTTATTGTTCGTGATTAGTTTTTTTACAAGAGGTTGCTCGATTGTCTTAAATGCGATCATGGATTTTTTTTAACAGTTTCTCCAATATTGGCTTAAATGGGTTTTTCGTTTTTTCACTTCCCTCTGGAAAATAGATATTTCAAAGTAGCATCAAATAAAAATGAGCATTGACATTATTTCTGTATCCATGTGTCATCATGTTGTGTCTTTACTGAAATACAACTTACTTTAAATGTTGCATTCATGTTCATCAGCAACTCACTTAAGGAGCATTTCCACACCTGGATTGAGAAATCACTTGTCCATTATTCTTTTCAAAATTCTTCAAGCTCTGTCAAATTGGTTGTTGATCATTGCTAGACAACCATTTTCAGGTCTTGCCATAGATTTTAAAGTAGATTTCAGTCAAAACTGTAACTCGGCCAATCAGGAACATTCACGGTCTTCTTGATAAGCAACTCCAGTGTAGATTTGGCATTGTGTTTTAGGTTATTGTCCTGCTGAAAGGTGAATTAATCTCCCTGTGTCTGGTGGCAGTGCCAGATTTTCCTCTAGGTTTTTGCCTGTGCTTAACTCCATTCAGTTTTATTTTTTTTATCCTGAAAAACTCCTTAGTCCTTACGATTACAAGCACAGTCTTTTGTCCTATGGCCCCCGGCACATATCTCACACTTTGGAATCGCCCTCCTACATACTGCTGCAACATTACCATAAACCTGGCACCTGAAACAACATAGTGGATTTGGAACAAAATCTCTCACGGGATAACCTATATAGCTCAGCATGACTTTATCCTGCAAACACTCGGCATCAGAACTCAGAAGGACTGACAGGGTTTCCTCAGTCGCACCAAATGGCGTGCATCACAGACACCAGGGCTCCCCAACTTCAATTGATCCCCCTTAACACCTAAAACCCACCCCAGTTATCACTCCTTTCAATGGCGCTGGAGAGCAAAGCAGGACACCACTTTCATCTCGAAAAGCGCAGCGCCCTTTCCATCTGAGCAGAAGACACACAAAAAATCAACATGTCCACCTCTGGATACTTTGACCTAATTGACAGAAGCCAACTCCTTCTTCACCCAGACTGATACCACAAACGCGTAGGCCAAAGGCATGGATCCACTTTCTCCACTAATCGTACTCCCACTGTGCTAGAGTCAACTTGGAAATTTTCTCGGAAGCCTTCACCTCACCTGATGACGAAGGTTCTTTCTCCTCACTTTTGTCAGGATCAATTTCAAGTTCACTATCCATCGACTGCTCAGGGTCTTCAGGCGCATAACATGCATTTTTCTGTCCTGTACTTGACCCAAAGGAGAAAGTACTCTGTATTTTGCAGTCGGTTTGGGTTTGTACCTAGCGCCCTTCTTTCTGTCTCGATTCTTCTCGCCATCCACCCTCTTCCTCGCCCGGTCCTCGGACATGTCTTCCATCTCCTTGTGAGTGTTACGTTCCCCAGTTTCTGTGTTCTGTTTTGTATTTTAGTGTGTGTGTTTCAGGAGATGGCTCATGGAAGTACTCCCCAACCAGCTGATTGGTCTACCCCCAGGCTAATTGATGATTGGAGCTGACCCCGCCCCCTCGTCAAGAAGCAGTTGCCACCTGAAGATAAAAGCCAGTGTTCTGTTCAGTAGAAAGGAGATGAGAGAGAGAGAGGGTAGAGATAAGGAGTAGAGATGAGATAAGGAGTAGAGATGAGATAAGGAGTAGAGATGAGATAAGGAGTAGAGATGAGATAAGGAGTAGAGATGAGATAAGGAGTGGAGTTGAGAAAAGGAGTAGAGATGAGATAAGGAGTAGAGATGAGATGAGATAAGGAGTAGAGATGAGATGAGATAAGGAGTAGAGATGAGATAAGGAGTAGAGGTTTAGAGATTAGAGGGAGATTGAGAGAGAGAAAAATTTGATTGTGATATAGTGTTGGTTGTGTATCAGAAAGTGTGGTATGTACTGTTGTTGTTGGTAGCAGTTTTGCTATGTCCTGTGTTTGTGAGTGTTTGTGAAATCGTTAATAATTACTCTGTTTCATTTGTTCCCAGGGGGGAAGGAGAAGGCACTTTGGGAGTGCTTAGGCAAGAGGCCCGCGGGCATACATATACCCGTAGTATATTTACTGTCTAGGCACACTAGGTAAGAACTGGGCGGACCACCCCCTGTATTTTGGTTAGGGCACCAGGTGGTGCTAAGTTAGGTAAGTAAGTGGGTAGGCAGGTTAGATAGGAGAGGGGGAGCTTTGATATTTACTTTCTTTGCTTTGGTTCCGTCCAGCCCCTTTTCCCCATATTACCGTGTAAGAAAATAAATCCTAGTAAACGGTAAATTCTGCTTTTGTGTTATCCTTACTCGCACCTACAGTCCATACCTCTTGCACTTCAGAGAGTTGAGTTGTAGCAGGGAGTTGCGTTCCCTCTTCTCAGAGGCGTGCGTAACAGTGAGACTTCAGGAAACTCACTATCAAGCTTCCTGCTGCTGTCATGTTCCCTTAACAAACCCGCCCACTTTCGCATACGCTGAGTCATCCACCACGAAGCTATTGCACTATCCAGGGGATAGAATATAATACTTATTTTCCACCATAATTTCCAAATAAATTCATAAAAAATCCTAAAATGTGATTTCCTGGATTTTTTTCCCTCATTTTGTCTGTCATAGTTGAAGTGTACCTATGATGAAAATTACAGGCCTCTCTCATCTTTTTAAGTGGGAGAACTTGCACAATTGGTGGCTGACTAAATACTTTTTTGCCCCACTATATACTGTAGATTGAACTAGTTTTATGCAATTGCATGGCTCGTCAAGTGCTTAGTGATAGATCTTTAAACTTTGTGCACCTCCTTGAATCATCGCATACAATACCGATCATAGATTCTCAACTGAGCCCCACTGATGTTTTTCCCATTTTATTTTGTTTATCCTGATGTCACCTTAGAATAAACCTAAACTTCATTATCCCATCATATACACATGAGATATTACTAATTGAAACGGTGTGCAATCTACTCTGCAAATCCTCCTTTGCAAGAAGCAGGTCATAGCATAGCTCTATCGGCACAGTCCTGACAAAGAGGACATGTGAGATTGGGAGATGTGGAGCGAAGGGATTACATCCTCCGTTTCAGATGGAAGCAGACTCCCCATGGCAGTGCCCCCAATGACTGCAGCTGTTTGTTGTTGATGCTGTGCCAGTGCCAGATCCTCTGTTAGGTGAGATGCCTAATGTTGTCTTCATAACGACTTGGATCACTTCTCGGCATTCCATCACAAGAAAGCCTCATTTGTTTTCTCTGAAACCTGCAACATATATTAGATTAATAAGTATTATTTATCTCAATCTGTTGTATTAATATTTGTATCTGTGTGGGTGTGTGAGTGCATGCATGTGAGTGTTCCTCACCTGAGTGCTGTGGAGTATGACCCCAGGAGTGATTGGAAGCCCACTATGTTTGAGTCTCTCATACCCTGACCTCTCCACAACCAGTAATTTCAAAGACGACTCGCTCTTCTTTATCAGCATCACAACGTCCTCGAAGTACTCATTCTCGACATTCTGGCCATTCACCTCCACAACCACATCCCCTTCCCACAGTCCGGCCCTATGTCCTGAGCCCTTTACCACCACCTGGAGGACAAAAGAAAACTGTAACCGTGCCACTCATTTCTCATAGAACCATCTCAACACCTGCCCTCCTCATTATAGCGATGCATGTGGAAAACAACACAGCAGATCAATATCGGGAACTTTTGATTGATGATAGCTGTTACTCATTAGCACAACTTTGATTGGGGATGTTTCAAATGGCCTATTTATGTCAGGAAACATAATGATAGAGATTACAACAAATAAATGAGCGAGAGATCGATGATAAGGGCATTATGGTGTTGATGTTCGAAGGAATACCTGGCCTATGAAAGTCCCTGGCTCATGTTGAACACAGCCCAGATTAAACCCGAAGCCTGGTTCTTCTCTCTCGAGGACACAGAGTCTTGGACAAGGAAGTGAGCCATGCTCGTTTTTACTCAGCCCATCCTGAATCTCAGCGCAAGGGGACTGTGTCTTCCTCATCCTCTCTCCTTCTGGCAGACTGTCCTCATGGAATAGCAGGGGAGATAGACCCAACTGCGGTGGGGAACAGAATAGACTGTTTTTGACTGGGAAGGTATTTTTAGTTGACATAATTCTTAGACAATCTTGTATTTGGGGTCAGCATTGATCTCAGCAACATCTTAACATAATCATCATCTTACTGTCATTTCCTCGTGAGGTTCAATAAAATCAAATCCAGGAGAACTCAGAGGATCCTACTGACTACAGTATCAGTATTCTAACACCAGAACTCGCATAACTCCTCATTTCCAAACTGCACATGACCACCGTCCGCTTACACACCTGTGTGTAGAAGTCTCTTCCATGTATGGGCATGGTGGTGAGGCTAACCTGGTTGCCACTCTTCCTCACTGTCCTGACAATATCCTCATGCTCCATAGACTCTGTAGGCTGCCCATTGACCGCCAGCAGCAAGTCTCCATCCTGCATACCAGCCTCTTCTGCTGGACTCCCCACATCCACCTCACGGAGTAAGTTAGCTGGACCCAACAACAAACAATTCAGCTCAGCCAGCAGGTATAATGTTTATTACTTGTTATAAGCATGTACGAGTCTTTCTAATGTCCTATTACAAGGTTTGTAATGTGTATAGTATGTCTTTCTGTGCAGCACATTTTCTACGGACTTAAAATGACTGTTATTTAGTTAGGATCATTAAGAGATGATAATAAGATATTATAAGGTGGTCATAGTAGGTGCTTGTAACATGGTCATGCATGCTTATACAAATTGAAGTTTCTATCAAAAAAAGTGTATTGTTAGATGATGTGTGTGCATCATTCTCACCAATACGCCTCCCTGAAGTCAACCTCTCTTGTCGTAATAAGAAGCCGTATCCATCTGACCCCTGGACCAGATGCATCGTTGTGGGTCTGTGTGGCAGGTTGTGAGAGCCGGCCATGATAGGCAAGATGGGCAGTTTCCGTCGGATGTAGCTCGCTTCACTTTCTCTGTCGATGACTAGGATGGTCACATGGACGCTACATTTCTTCACCTGATCAGTACACAGAGATAAACTTGAGGGAGAAGTGAGGAACATGCTTGCACGTGCACACACACACACACACACACACACACACACACAGACATACTAAGACACATACTAAGACACATACAGAGACACACACACATCTGCCATGTGGGTTTGTTTACCAAGAGCAGTTCTGAGAAGGAGGGCCTGTCTGCTTACCATTTTACTGATAGCTGAATGGGTGAGCGTTGATACCATGGCACCGTTGATCCACACCAGTCTATCTCCGCTACGCACCCCTGCCCTCTTTGCAGGACCCTCACTTACTGTGCTCAACATGTATTGACCCTTCTGACCTGGAGAGATAAAAACAGACACAAACAAACATCTCCACAGAGATCCTCTCTTCGGCAATCAAATCTTATTTGTCACATACGCTGAATACAACAGAGGTGTAGACTCTACCGTGAAATGCTTACTTACGAGCTCTTTACCAACAAAACAGAGTTAAAAGTATGTAAAATAACAGTAAGATAACAATAACGAGGCTATGTACAAGGTACCGAGTCAATGTGCAGGGGTACGAGGTAGTTGAGGTAATTATGTTCGTGTAGGTAGGGGTAAAAGTGACTGGGCAATCAGGATAGATAATAAACAAAGTAGAAGCAGCATATGTGAAAAGTGTGAAAGTGTGTCTGTGTGCGTGTACAGTATGTGTGTGGCGTCAATATGCATGTGTGTGTTGGCGTATGTACAGTGCCTTCGGAAAGTATTCAGACCCCTTGACTTTTCCCACATTTTGTTAGGTTCCAGCCTTATTCTATAATGGATTAAATAGTTTTTTCCCCTCATCAATCTACACACAATACCCCATGATGACAAAGCAAAAACAGGTTTAGACATTTTTGCTAATTTAATACAAATAAAAAACAGAAATATTACATTTACATAAGTATTCAGACTCTTCACTCAGTATTTTGTTGAAGTACCTTTGGCAGCTATTACAACCTCGAGTCTTCTTGGGTATGACGTTACAAGCTTGGCACACCTGTATTTGGAGAGTTTCTCCCATTCTTCTCTGCAGATCATCTCAAGCTCTGTCAGGTTGGATGGGGAGCGTTGCTGCACAGCTATTTTCAGGTCTCTCCAGAGATGTTCGATCGGGTTCCAGTCCGGGCTCTGGCTGGGCCACTCAATGACATTCAGAGACATGCCCCGAAGCCACTCCTGCGTTGTCTTGGCTGTGTGCTTAGGGTTGTTGAACTGTTGGAAGGTGAACCGTCGCCCAGTCTGAGGTCCTGAGCACTCTGGAGCAGGTTTTCATCAAGGATCTCTCTGTACTTTGCTCCGTTCATCTTTGCCTCGATCCTGAAAAGTTTCCCAGTCCCTGCCGCTGAAAAATATCCCCACAGCATGTTCTGCCACCACCATCCTTCACCGTAGGGATGGTCTAAGGTTTCCTCCAGATGTGAGACTTGGCATTCAGGCAAAAGAATTCAATCTTGGTTTCATCAGACCAGACAATCTTGTTTCTCATGGTCTGAGAGTCTTTAGGTGCCTTTTGGCAAATTCCAAGCGGGCTGTCATGTGCCTTTTACTGAGGAGTGGCTTCCGTCTGGCCACTCTACCATAAAGACTTGATTGGTGGAGTGCTGCAGAGATGGTTGTCCTTCTAGAAGGTTCTCCCATCTCCACAGAGGAACTCTAGAGCTCTGTCAGAGTGGCCATCGGGTCCTCGGTCACCTCCCTGACCAAGGCCCTTCTCCCCCGATTGCTCAGTTTTGCCGGGCGGCCAGCTCAAGGAAGAGTCTTGGTGGTTCCAAACTTCTTCCATTTAAGAATGATGGAGGCCACTCTGTTCTTCGGGACCTTCAATGCTGCATACATGTTTTGGTACCCTTCCCCAGATTTGTGCCTCGCAACAATCCTGTCTCTATCACGTTTTAGGGATGACCCAGATGCAGACAGTGTCGAAGTAACAAAAGTTTATTACTAGAACAGGGGGCAGGCAAAACGACAGGTCAAGGTCAGGCAGAGGTCAGTAATCCAGATCAGAGTCCAAAAGGTACAGAATGGCAGGCAGTCTCAGGGTCAGGGCAGGCAGAGGTCAATAGTCCAGTGTGATGTGACAAGGTACAGAACGGCAGGCTCAGGTTCAGGGCAGGCAGAACGGGAGACTGTGAAACATGAGTTTGATTCTAGGCACATGAAAAGTGGGTTGTATACGAAGGGTACGGGGCAACAGAAGACAAACATCAGAGGGGCTAATGACCTTGTAGATGGGGAAAGGGCCGATGGACTTGTTTACGTGCTGCTGTGCGGTTTGTTGTTACTTTGTTGCTGACGTTACTTTGCTACCTGACAACTTTACGTTTTTTACGTTCAAATTTTTAATAGCCATTTTATATTTTTATTTTTCCCTCGCTCTACTTTTTCACCTCGGACGCTTTATCTGGACATGCACAGAACTATCTGCTTATGGTAAGGTTAGCCGTGCTGCAAGCCCAGCTTCAGATGCAATCGTTCGGCAAGGGTAAATGAAGTGAAGGAAAGGATGAAACAGCATCTATTTAACCAATAAGTACAGATAGTAGGATAAATCCCTTCGCACAGTCCACGCAGCCGGACAATTTTCTCTTGGCTTCTAGAAGGAAACGCTGTCGGAATGCTCAACCGGAGTCGCTCATTCAGCCGACAGAAACATTTAACCAGTTCTTCCCATTTAAGCAACGAGTCGGAGTCAGAGGCCGAGCCTTCTCTGGTCTCTCCTCCACCTGTTACGTGGTCTGAGCCGCCGAAGCCGGCCCACCATTAGCTCTGACAAATTGAAAACTGTAGTCATTGGCGACTCCATTACCTGCAGTATTAGACTTAAAAAGAATCATTCAGCGATCATACATTGTTTATCAGGGGGCAGGGCTACCGACGTGAAGGCTAATCTGAAAATGGTGCTGGCTAAGGCTAAAACTGGCGAGGGTAGAGGGTATAGGATTAATGTTATCCACGTCAGCACCAACGATGTTAGGATGAAACAGTCAGAGATCACCAAGTGCAACATAACTCCAGCGTTTAAATCAGCTAGAAAGATGTCGGCATTGAATAATTGTCTCTGGCCCCATCCCAGTTAGGGGGAGTGATGAGCTCTACAACTATATCTTTGGTTGAAAACTGTTTTCTGCCCCTCCAAAATATAGAAATGGTGGATAATTGGCCCTTTTTCTGGGACAAACAGGACCAAACCTGGCCTGCTGAGGAGTGACGGACTCCATCCTAGCTGGAGAGGTACCCTCATCTTATCTATCAACATAGACAGGGCTCTAACTCCTCTAGCGCCACAATGAGATAGGGTGCAGGCCAGGCAGCAGGCTGTTAACATGCCAGCTTAGTAGAGTCTGCCACTAGCACAGTCAGTGTAGTCAGCTGAGCTATCCCCATTGAGGCCGTATCTGTGCCTCGATCTAGATCGTGCAAAACTTACCATGGCTGTGTTTGCCTTAGTAATCTCACTGGAATAAAGACTTCCTCCATTCCTGTCATTATTGAAAGAGATTGTGAGATTTCACATCTCAAAATTGGGCTACTTAATGTAAGTAAGGCAGTTAGTCTTTTTTTTTTTACCCCTTTTCTCCCCAATTTTCGTGGTATCCAATTGTTAGTAATTACTATCTTGTCTCATCGCTACAACTTCCGTACAGGCTCGGGAGAGACGAAGGTCGAAAGCCACGCATCCTCCGAAACACAACCCAACCAAGCCGCACTGCTTCTTAACACAGCGCGCCTCCAACCCGGAAGCCAGGCACACCAATGTGTGGAGGAAACACCGTGCACCTGGCTACCTTGGTTAGCGCACACTGCGCCCGGCCCGCCACAGGAGTCGCTGGTGCGCGATGAGACAAGGATATCCCTACCGGCCAAACCCTCCCTAACCCGGACGACGCTAGGCCAATTGTGCGTCGCCCCACGGACCTCCCGGCTGCGACAGAGCCTGGGTGCGAACCCAGAGTCTCTGGTGGCGCAGCTAGCGCTGCGATGCAGTGCCCTAGACGACTGCGCCACCCGGGAGGACTCAAGGCAGTTATAGTCAATGAACTGATCACAACCTTGATGTGATTGGCCTGACTGAAACATGGCTTAAGCCTGAAGAATATACTATGTTAAATGAGGCCTCTCCTCCTGGTTACACTAGTGACTATATACCCGCATATCCTGCAAAGGCGGAGGTGTTGCTAACATTTACGACAGTAAATTTCAATTTACAAAAAAAAAACTGCATTTTTGTCTTTTGAGCTTCTAGTCATGAAATCTATGCAGTCTACTCAATCACTTTTTATAGCTACTGTTTACAGGCCTCCTGGGTCGTATACAGTGTTCCTTACTGAGTTCCCTGAATTCCTATCGGACCTTGTAGTCATGGCAGATAATATTCTAATTTTTGGTGATTTTAATATTCACGTGGAAAAGTCCACAGACCCACTCCAAAAGGCTTTCGGAGCCATCATCCAGTCAGTGGGTTTTGTTTAACATGTCTCTGGACAAGTTTTGTCCCGTGGAATAAATATTGTGGATCTTTTTTCCTCGTAATCCTGGTCTATCGGACCACCATTTTATTATGTTTGCAATCGCAACAAATAATCTGCTTAGAACTCAACCAAGGATCATCAAAAGCCGTGCGATAAATTCTCGGACAACTCAAAAATTCATGGATGCCCTTACAGACTCTCTCCACCTACCCAAGGACATCAGAGTACAAAAATCTGTTAACCACCTAACTGAGGAACTAAATTGAACCTCGCTTAATATCCTAGATGCAGTCGCAGCCCTAAAAAAAAAAATTGTCATGAGAAACTAGCTCCCTGGTATACAGAAAATACCAGAGCCCTGAAGCAAGCTTCCAGAAAATTGGAATGGAAATGGTGCTACCCAACTTGAAGTCTTCCGACTAGCTTGGAAAGACAGTACTGTGCGATATCGAAGAGCCCTCACTGCTGCTCGATCATCCTATTTTTCCAACTTAATTGAGGAGAATAAGAACAAGTCAACATTTATTTTTGATAGTGTAGCAAAGCTAGCTAAAGAGCAGCATTCCCCAAGAGAGGATGGCTTTCACTTCGGCAGTGATAAATTCATGAACTTCTTTCACGAAAAGATCATGATCATTAGAAAGCAAATTATGGACTTCTCTTTAAATCTGCGTATTTCTCCAAAGCTCAGTTGTCCTGAGTCTGCCCAACACTGCCAAGACCTACGATCAAGGGAGACACTCAAGTTTTTTAATCCTATATCTCCTGAGACATTCATGAAAACAGTAATGGTCTCTAAACCTTCAAGCTGTTGCGCAGCAAGTCACTGCCTTCCTGAAGACAAACAATGTATACGAAATGCCTCAGTCTGGTTTTAGACCCCATCATAGCACTGAGGTTGTGGTAAATTACCTTTAATTGGCGTCAGACCAAGGCTCTGCGTCTGTCCTCGTGCTCCTCGACCTTAGTGCTGCTTTTGACACCATCGATTTGGAGAGATTGGAAACCCAAATTGGTCTACACGGACAAGTTCTGGCCTGGTTTAGATCTTATCTGTCTGAAAGATATCAATTTGTCTCTGTGGATGGTTTGTCCTCTGACAAATCAACTGTAAGTTTCAGTGTTCCTCAAGGTTCCGTTTTAGGACCACTATTGTTTTCACTATATATTTTACCTCTTGGTGATGTCATTCAGAAACATAATGTTAACTTTCACTGCTATGCGGACGATACACAGCTGTATATTTCTATGAAACATGGTGAAGCTCCAAAATTGCCCTCCCTGGAAGCCTGTGTTACAGACATAAGGAAGTGGATGGCAGCAAATGTTTTACTTTTAAACTCGGACAAAACAGAGATGCCTTTTCTAGGTCCCAAGAAACAAAGAGATCTTCTGATCTGACAATTAATCTGATGATTGTACAGTCGTCTCAAATAAAACTGTGTAGAACCTCAGTGTTACTCTGGACCCTGATCTCTCTTTTGACGAACATATCAAGACTATTTCAAGGACAGCTTTTTTCCATCTATGTAACATATCAGAAACATTTTGTCCAAAAATAATGCAGAAATGTTAATCCATGCTTTTGTCACTTCTACATTAGACTACTGCAATGCTCTACTTTCCGGCTACCCGGATAAAGCACTAAATAAACTTCAGTTAGTGCTAAACACAGCTGATAGAATCTTGACTAGAACCAAAAAATGTGATCATATTACTCCAGTGCTAGCCTCTCTACGCTGGCTTCCTGTTAAGACTAGGGCTGATATCAAGGTTTTACTGCTAACCTACAAAGCATTACATGGGCTTGCGCCTACCTATCCCTCCGATTTGGTCCTGCCGTGCATACCTACACGTAGGCTACAGTCACAAGACGCAGAACTCCTTATTGTCCCTAGAATTTCTAAGCAAACAGCTGGAGGCAGGGCTTTCTCCTATAGAGCTACATTTTTATGGAATGATCTGCCTATCCTTGTGAGAGACGCAGACTCTGTCTCGACCTTTAAGTCTTTATTGAAGACTCATCTCTCAAATCAAATTTTATTTGTCATATACACATGGTTAGGAGATGTTAATGCGAGTGTAATGAAATGCTTGTGCTTCTAGTTCCGACAATGCAGTAATAACCAACGAGTAATCTAACCTAACAATTCCACAACTACTACCTTATACACACAAGTGTAAAGGGATAAAGAATATGTACATAAAGATACATGAATGAGTGATGGTACAGAACGGCATAGGCAAGATGCAGTAGATGGTATCGAGTACAGTATATACATATGAGATGAGTAATGTAGGGTATGTAAACATAAAAGTGCATAGTTTAAAGTGGCTAGTGATACATGTATTACATAAAGATGGCAAGATGCAGTAGATGATATAGAGTACAGTATATACATATACATTATATTAAGTGGCATTGTTTAAAGTGGCTAGTGATACATTTTTGATCAATTTCCATCAATTTCCATTATTAAAGTGAGCTGGAGTCGAGTCAGTATGTTGGCAGCAGCCACTCGATGTTAGTGGTGGCTGTTTAACACTCTGATGGCCTTGAGATAGAAGCTGTTTTTCAGTCTCTCGGTCCCTGCTTTGACGCACCTATACTGACCTCGCCTTCTGGATGATAGCGGGGTGAACAGGCAGTGGCTCGGGTGGTTGTTGTCCTTGATGATCTTTATGGCCTACCTGTGACATCGGGTGGTGTAGGTGTCCTGGAGGGCAGGTAGTTTGCCCCCAGTGATGCGTTGTGCAGACCTCACTACCCTCTGGAGAGCCTTACGGTTGTGGGCGGAGCAGTTGCCGTACCAGGTGGTGATACAGCCCGACAGGATGCTCTCGATTGTGCATCTGTAGAAGTTTGTGAGTGTTTTTGGTGACAAGCCGAATTTCTTCAGCCTCCTGAGGTTGAAGAGGCGCTGCTGCGCCTTCTTCACAACGCTGTCTGTGTGGGTGGACCAATTCAGTTTGTCCGTGATGTGTACGCCGAGGAACTTAAAACTTACTACCCTCTCCACTACTGTCCCGTCGATGTGGATAGGGGGGCGCTCCCTCTGCTGTTTCCTGAAGTCCACAATCATCTCCTTTGTTTTGTTGACGTTGAGTGTGAGGTTATTTTCCTGACACCACACTCCGAGGGCCCTCACCTCCTCCCTGTAGGCCGTCTCGTCGTTGTTGGTAATCAAGCCTACCACTGTAGTGTCGTCCGCAAACTTGATGATTGAGTTGGAGGCGTGCATGGCCACGCAGTCGTGAGTGAACAGGGAGTACAAGAGAGGGCTCAGAACGCACCCTTGTGGGGCCCCAGTGTTGAGGATCAGCGGGGTGGAGATGTTGTTACCTACCCTCACCACCTGGGGGCGGCCCGCCAGGAAGTCCAGTACCCAGTTGCACAGGGCGGGGTCGAGACCCAGGGTCACGAGCTTGATGACGAGTTTGGAGGGTACTATGGTGTTAAATGCTGAGCTGTAGTCGATGAACAGCATTCTCACATAGGTATTCCTCTTGTCCAGATGGGTTAGGGCAGTGTGCAGTGTGGTTGCGATTGCGTCGTCTGTGGACCTATTGGGGCGGTAAGAAAATTGAAGTGGGCCTAGGTTGTCAGGTAGGGTGGAGGTGATATGGTCCTTGACTAGTCTCTCAAAGCACTTCAAGATGACGGAAGTGAGTGCTACGGGGCGGTAGCCGTTTAGCTCAGTTACCTTAGCTTTCTTGGGAACAGGAACAATGGTGGCCCTCTTGAAGCATGTGGGAACAGCAGACTGGGATAAGGATTGATTGAATATGTCTGTAAACACACCAGCCAGCTGGTCTGCGCATGCTCTGAGGACGTGGCTGGGAATGCCGCGAGGGTTAACACGTTTAAATGTTTTACTCACGTCGGCTGCAGTGAAGGACAGTCCGCAGGTTTTGGTAGCGGACCGTGTCAGTGGC
The DNA here is from genome assembly GCF_029448725.1 of Salvelinus fontinalis. Taxonomy (NCBI): domain Eukaryota; kingdom Metazoa; phylum Chordata; class Actinopteri; order Salmoniformes; family Salmonidae; genus Salvelinus; species Salvelinus fontinalis. The sequence goes on from NC_074688.1 coordinate 5,450,762, forward strand.
ACTGTATTGTCCTCAAAGTGAGCAAAGAAGTTATTTAGTCTGTCCGGGAGCAAGACATCCTGGTCCGCGACGGGGCTGGTTTTCTTTTTGTAATCCGTGATTGACTGTAGACCCTGCCACATACCTCTTGTGTCTGAGCAGTTGAATTGCAACCCTACTTTGTCTCTATACTGACGCTTAGCTTGTTTGATTGCCTTGCAGAGGGAATAGCTACACTGTTTGTATTCGGTCATGTTTCCGGTCACCTTGCCCTGATTAAAAGCAGTGGTTCGCGCTCTCAGTTTCACACGAATGCTGCCATCAATCCACGGTTTCTGGTTTGGGAATGTTTTAATAGTTGTTGTGGGTACGACATTACCGATGCACTTTCTAATGAACTCGCTCACCGAATCAGCGTATTCGTCAATGTTGTTGTTGGATGCAATGCGGAACATATCCCAATCCATGTGATCGAAGCAGTCTTGAAGCGTGGAATCAGTTTGGTCGGACCAGCGTTGAACAGAACTGAGCGCGGGAGCTTCTTGTTTTAGTTTCTGTCTGTAGGCTGGAAGCAACAAAATGGAGTTGTGGTCAGCTTTTCTTAAAGGAGGGCGGGGGAGGGCCTTATATGCGTTGCGGAAGTTCGAATAACAATGATCCAGGGTTTTACCAGCCCTGGTTGCGCAATCGATATGCTGATAGAATTTAGGGAGTCTTGTTTTCAGATTAGCCTTGTTAAAATCCCCAGCTACAATGAATGCAGCCTCAGGATATGTGGTTTCCAGTTTACATAGAGTCAAATAAAGTTTGTTCAGGGCCATCGATGTGTCTGCTTGGGGGGGAATATATATGGCAGAGATTATAATCGATGAGAATTCCCTTGGTAGATAATGCGGTCGACATTTGATTGTGAGGAATTCTAAGTCAGGTGAGAAGAAGGACTTGAGTTCCTGTATGTTGTTATGATCACACCACGTCTCGTTAATCATAAGACATACCCCCCCGCCCCTCTTCTTACCAGAAAGATGCTTATTTCTGTCGGCGCGATGCGTGAAGAAACCAGCTGGCAGCACCGACTCCGATAGCGTCTCTCGAGTGAGCCATGTTTCCGTGAAGCAAAGAACGTTGCAGTCTCTGATGTCTCTCTGGAAGGCAACCCTTGTTCGGATTTCATCAACCTTGTTGTCAAGAGACTGGGCATTGGCGAGTAGTATGCTAGGGAGTGGTGCGCGATGTGCCCGTCTCCGGAGCTTGACCAGAAGACCGCTCCGTTTACCCCTTTTACGGCGACGTTGTTTAGGTTCGCCGGCTGGGATCAGATCCATTGTCCTGGGTGGCAAAACACAGGATCCGCTTCGGGAAAGTCATATTCCTGGTCGTAATGATGGTGAGTGCTTTGTCCAAAGTGGGTGGGGTTATATCCTGCCTGGTTGGCCCTGTCTGGGGGTATCGTCAGATGGGGCCACAGTGTCTCCCGACCCCTCCTGTCTCAGCTTCCAGTATTTATGCTGCAGTAGTTTGTGTCGGCGGGCTAGGGTCAGTCTGTTATATCTGGAGTATTTCTCCTGTCTTGTCCGATGTCCTGTGTGAATTTAAGCATGCTCCCTCTAATTCTCTCCCTCTGTACACTCCCTGCAGTGATGATGTAACCCAGGAAGGAGATATGGAGCGATGGAATTTTCAATTCTCTGCTTTCACAAAAAGCTGGTTCTCCAGGAGGCGTTGGAGAACCTGTCAGACGTGGAGCACATGTTCTCGGCCGGAGCGGGAGAAGACGAGGAAGTCGAGGTAGACGAAAACGAACTGGATCAACATGTTGCGGAGAACATCATTAACCAGTGCCTGGAACACAGCTGGGGCGTTGGTAAGGCCAAAATGCATGACCAGATACTCATAGTGACCACTGGTTGTGTTGAAGGCAGTCTTCCACTCACCCCCTTCCCGTATCCGCATCAGGTGGTAGGTGTCCATAGGTCCAGCTTGGAGAACACGGTGGCCCCCTGGAGAGGCTTTGAAAGCCGAGGAGATGAGTGGTAGCAGGTAGCGGTTCATCACTGTGATGTCGTTGAGGCCCCGGTAGTCGATGCACAGGCGCGGGGTTTTGTCCTTCTCCACAAAGAAGAACCCTGCGGAGGTGGGGGAGGCAAAAGGACAGATGAACCCTGCAGCTAGGGAATCCTCAATGTATGTCTCCATAGCCTTGGTCTCTGTCCCCGGGGCGGAGTGGTGCCTGGGAAAAGGTCAATCCCGCATTCATAGGGTCGGTGCGGCGGAAGAAAAATGGCCGGGCCTTACTGAACACGGAGAGGTCGGAGAGGTCAGGAACAACTTCCAAGCCCCCAGAAAGACGTCCCGGGGCAGGCTGCGCTGACTTCAGGCATTGAGCATGGCACCAGCAGTCCAGTCAATGATGGGATTGTGTCACTGGAGCCAAGAGAATCCCAATACCACAGGAACCTGAGGAGACTTAACCTCACTGGTGTAGGGGGCAGTATTTTCACGTCTGAATGAAAAGCGTGCCCAGAGTAAACTGCCTGCTACTCAGGCCCAGAGGCTAGGATATGCATATTATTAGTGGATTTGGATAGAAAACACTCTGACGTTTCTAAAACTGTTTGAATGATGTCTGTGAGTATAACAGAACTCATATGGCGGGCGAAAACCTGCAAAAAATCCAACAGGGAAGTGGGAAATCTGAGGTTTGTAGTTTTTCAAGTGAATGCCTATCCAATATACTGTGTCTATGGGGTCAGATTCCACTTCCTAAGTTTCCACTAGATGGCAACAGTCTTTGGAACGTTGTTTTAGGCTTCTACTGTGAAGGGGGAGAGGATACGAGCTGTTTGAATCAGGGCTCAAGCTGAAAGCCTTTAGTTTAGTCACGCGAGTTCCGTTCCTTTTAATTTCTAAAGACAAAGGAATTGTCCGGTTGGAATATTATTGAAAATGTATGATAAAAACATTCTAAAGATTGATTACATACATCGTTTGACATGTTTCTACGAACTGTAATGGAACGTTTTTTGACTTTCCGTCTGGACTTAGTGCCCGCGTCTTGTGCATTTGAATTACTGGACTAAACGCGTGAACAAAAGGAGGTATTTGGACATAAAGATGAACTTTATCGAACAAAACAAACATTTGTTGTCTAACATGGAGACCTGGGAGTGCCATCAGATATCGATATCATAAGGTGAATGCACCAATTTGTAAGTCGCTCTGGATAAGAGCGTCTGCTAAATGACTTAAATGTAAATGTAAATGTAAGATCATCAAAGGTAAGTGATTCATTTTAACGTTATTTCTGACTTTTGTGACACCTCTCTTGGTTGGAAAATGGCTGTATGGTTTACTGTGGCTAGGCGCTGATCTAACCTAATCGCACGGTGTGCTTTTGCCATAGAGCCTTTTATAAATCTGACACAGCGGTTGGATTTACAAGAAGTTTATCTTTAAAATGGTGTATAATACTTGTATGTTTGAGGAATTGTAATTATGGGATTTCTGTTGTTTTGAATTTGGCGCCCTGCAATTTCACTGGCTGTTGTCGAGGACGCTACACCAGAGAGGTTAATAAGCAGGAATTGGATCATCTCGCTGTGGTTCCCTGACACACCTAGGTTGATGGGGGTGGTATTGTGGGTAACCCGGCCTATAGAGCGCCCGTCCACTGCTCTAACGTCCATGAGAATGGAAAGGGGCTGCAGCAAAATGGCATGAAAAGGTGGTGCGAGTACAGGGAGAGGAAAAGTTATCCGTATGGCCCACCAGAGTACTCGCTCCTACCGGTGAGCTTGGTCTTTTAGTGGACAGGTGGAGACAAAATTACCAGTAGTCCCGCAATACAGGCAAATCTTAGTGTGAAGCCTGTATAGCTGTTCGGCTGGAGACAACCTAGCTCTACCTAGTTGCATTGTCTCGGGAAGAGGTGAATCGGCAGACTTCGGAGACTCTCGGGGGAACTCAGGTAGCCTTGGGTTCTCTCGGTAACGGAGGCGACGGGGACCTCCGGGATGCCTCGGAGGCGAGGTGGAATCTCCTCTCTTCTCCTTCATTCATTCCCGTAGTTGCCCATCGATCCGAATGGTCAAGGCCATGAGCAAGTCAAGATCCGTTGGTAGTTCCCGGGCTGCAAGCGCGTCCTTTACTTCCTCCGAAACTCTGTGCAGGAACATGTCGAACAGTGCTTCCAGGTTCCGGCACTCTCAGCTGCCAACGTGCAGAAATCCACCGCATAGTCTGCCACCACACTGCGGGAGTCCGAAGCTGGAGTATCTTCCAGGCAGCCTCTCTCCCGGACAATGGAGCATCAAAACTTTCTTTACCTCCGCCACGAACTCCTCCAGACTGAAGCATACGGCCGACTGTTGTTCCCATACTGCCGTTGGCCAGGCGAGAGCCCTCGCAGACATTAGCATGACGAGGTACGCTATCCTAGAGCGGTCCGAGGGGAAGGAGGAGGGCTGCAATTCGATGATAAGGGAACACTGAGCGAGAAATGCCCGACACGTGCTCGACTCCATCGAAGCATTCCGGGGGAGGTAAGCAGATTTCCCAGTAAACCGGGGTGGTCCGGGGAGGCGTTGCTGGTAACAGCCAGGTTACTGAGGGGCTGGGAGGTTAACGTCATGGTAGGCTGCCTAACAGACAATCCGTGGAATTGCTCCAGCAATGTGTTCAACGCTCGGTCATGGCGTTCGGCCAAGGTCTGGAACCCTTCCATAAGACCACAAAGCAACTCCTCGTGCCTTCCAATGGTGGCTCCTTGGGGGGAGCTGGTGTTGCGGAACTGGTCCGAGTCTGCTGGGTCAGTCATGGCCAGTTCCTACTATCACGTTTTAGGGAAAACCCAGATGCAGACAGTGTTGAAGTAACAAAAGTTTATTACTAGAACAGGAGGCAGGCAAAACGACAGGTCAAAGGCAGGCAAAGGTCGGTAATCCAGATCGGAGTCCCCTAAAGTACAGAAAGGCAGGCAGTCTCAGGGTTAGGGCAGGCAGAGGTCAATAATCCAGTGTGATGTGACAAGGTACAGAATGGCAGGCAGGCTTAGGGTCAGGGCAGGCAGAATGGTCAAAACTGGGAAAACTAGAAACAGACAGGAGCAAGGGGGACAACACTGGTACGTTTGACGAACAAAACGAACTGGCAACAGACAGAGAACACAGGTATAAATACACTGGGGATAATGGGGAAGATGGGCGACACCTGGAGGGGGGTGGAGACAATCACAAGGACAGGTGAAACAGATCCAAGTGTGGCAGCCTCAGAGCTCTACGGACAATTCCGACCTCATGGTTTCCTTTTTGCTCTGACATGCACTGTCAACTGTGGGGCCTTATATAGACAGGTGTGTGCCTTTCCAAATGATGTCCAATCAATAGAATTTACCACAGGTGGACTCCAATCTAGTAGAATGGGAGAACCCTTTTTGGTTCCAGGTAGAACCCTTTACACAGAAGGTTCTACATGGAACCCAAAAGAGTTCTACCTGGAACAAAAAAGGGTTCCCACCTGGAACCAAAAAGGGTTCTCCTATGGGGATAGCCGAAGAACCCTTTTGGAACCCTATTTTCTAAGAGCGAAGTCAAGATGCTCTCAATGGTGAAGCTCAGGGCCCATGCCAAATATTTTCAGTCTCATAATCATACTACGCAGGTCTTAAAATTTACATTAACTCTGCACAAGATTTTGATATTGAAAAGATGAGAAAGATGCCAGAGTTTGATTGAGTGGCAAACATCTCATCATCTCTCGACCGTCTCCCGACTAATCCTAAATCAACCTAGGTTGATAACCTGGGTTCAATTCCACAGTTCGCCATTTCTCAAATTTGACTCCACGCTTTTCTGTCTTTCTGTCTCCCCCGCTCTCCTTCCTACTGTTTGGCAAATCATCTGCAAAAAAAGATTACGGAATTAATAATTCAGAACTACCTTCAATGGGGATGATGCTGATTCCCAGACCTAAGACAGGGTCTCTGGTGATGTGACACAGCCTGGGCCGGAAACACGTCTCCCCTCTGTAAGTCCTGGTCAGAGCCTGGAGGTCTAGTCCCTGGGCCAGCGCCTCCTTATACTCCTCCCCCTTCAGAACCAGCAGGAACAGCTGCAGCCCACACGCCTGGATCTTCTGCACCACCTGTCAATCCGAGAAGAACATGCTGCAGCTAAGAAACAAAGACTCTGTTTAGACCAAGCAGGTAAGCCTTGTCTGAGCCAGAATGGCTCATAGGGCAGGAGCCTGTTTATGTAGTGTGTGGCAGCTTTATGTGCAGAGGACACTGTCGGAGACATTGTAAGAGAAGAGGTTCTCTCAGATCTCTTAAAGTCTGGTTCTGACCCACATGTGATGAAGCAGACCCACATTACATACAGAACTCACATCTGTGTGCCAAAGCTTTAAGAAATGTGTGCACAATGATTCCACTGGCATAACGGTATGTCTGGTTCTCACCCTGGGGAACTCCATGTTGTCGACAAAGTCCTCGTTGACCTCCAGCACACGGTCCCCGTCCATGAGCCCACTGAGCGCTGCAGGACTCCACGGATCCACCTGGCGGACAACATAGCCCTGGCAGCTCCTCTCCATACGCAGATGGAAGCCAAAACTCTGGCCCTCTTTGCACTTTATCTGGCACAGGCGGGGTACCGGACTGGGGTCTGGCTCTGGAGGGCAAGACAAAACACTGCCATTGACATAGCATGGGCATTGTGTGTGGATACCTAAAGAAGTCAGGCTTATCTTGAGTACTATGATTGATGAACTACTGTTAGTCAGACCATCTTCCATTCGTTGGGAAATGATGGATGATTTTGGATGTGTTCGTTCTCAAACCTTACCAGGGTCGTCTGAGATGACCAAGGCTGGATTGTCGATCCCCTCTTTCGGATTGAAGGTGAATCTTTGAGTAAGGAAAATAAAAAGGTTTTAAACATGAATTGGCTTTAAGGATGTGTGTTAAGGACATATTCGCTAATGTCCTATTTTGTATTATGACAATTGTCTCTAGTCCAATTCATAGCCATCAAAAAAACAAAAAAAACGTACCTTGGAAATTCCATTGCATCCTCAAGACCTAGAATGACAGAAAAAATAAAAATCCCTCAAGTTTGTTTTCTCCGCAGTAATGATTCCAGGAATGACCTTCTCCCTGTGGCTATGTGTCCTTGGTCCAAACATCCAGGTTACTCATCTCCAAATGAAATCCAGTGCCTTCAGAAAGTATTCAGCCTGTAACACAACAAAATGTGGAATAAGTCAAGGGGTATGAATACTTTCTGACGGCACTGTATGTTCACCAGGCCCTGTCCGGACACAATCAAAGGTGATCATTAGCTCAGAGATATAACGTCTCTCCAGCGTCCAGCCCTTCTATTTTTCTATGTTGAGCTGTACAGTAAATGTCCTTACAGATTACTTTGATGAATGAATCGTAGTGAGAGAAACTTCTGTCGCAGCATAGCATTTGAGAGGCACAGTCAAGTCATTCATTACTTATTACTGTAACGTCATTCTAAGGTTTGGCTTCGTCTTTCATCATGAATATCCTAACCTGGCCTAATGACTAACATTAGGATGAGGAGGACACTCACACGCCCCAGCATGCCAGTCCTTATACAAGAATTTCTCATTTTTATACAGAATTCATCCCTTCCCCTCCTGCTCGACTGTTGCGCGCGCACACACACACACACACACACACACACACACACACACACACACACACAGAGAGACGACAGACAGAGAGAGACGACACACACCCACATTCAACCTCTTGGCAAGGAGAGATCTGTGCAGGCTGTCAGGTTGTTAGTGGTGATATCTGCAGTGTCATGTTCCCAGCTATCTGCTGACTGTCATTATTCTAGCTGTGGCGGGACCGGACAGCTTTCATCACAGGGCTTTTTATTAAAGGAATGCTACCTTTTTTCATTCTCTATTATAGGTAGACCTAGAAAGGACTGCCCATGTTGTATGTTGACTATCAACATGTTTATTTTGGATTCAGCAGTCAATGTAGGCTAGCATATTCATGTGTGCTGAGGGGGTAGCAGTTAACAATTCATTATTCATCCAAAAAAAACACAAAAAATATACAATACAGTCTTCATTTTCATTTTAGAATCAAACTTGTTACTTCGTAGCACTGTCACACAGCACAGAAGGCTACCTTTAATCACCAATGATTAAAACACACTTTAAAACACACTCACAAGGCTATTGTAATGTAAAATGCTATTCGAATATCCAAATCTCATATTGTGTACTCGTTCGATTTCTAACGCAAGACCAGCCTTGGGAAACGGAGAAGCATGTCTGTGTCTTGACATTGAAAACAATGGAGACTGGTCTTTAGAAAGGCCTTGCGCCAAAACGGGTACATTGAACATTATATCCTCTTGTCCTTGTGTCTAGACGTAGAAAAACAGACTCTTACCTGTGGTGTACCTCATGGCTGCTGTCTGTCCTTGTTTCTGGACGTCCTCCTGGCTGCCCGACGTTGTGTGGAGGTGCAAGGTGCACAGCAGATTGGGACGTTAAGATTCCTCTGTTATGTCAGCATTTGAGACGGTAACTCCTTCTTCCTCCACCATAACACTAGGCCTCCTAGGCTTAATGTTTAGCTAACCTGTGACCAGACCTGGTAACCCATCACAACACTAAACACTCCCCAGGTTTCTTAGATAAGTGCTATCATAAAATGGTTTACGAGCTTGAACAACTTTAAGCTGATACCAACAATTTGACAATATTGACTACACTGTTAAGGCCACTGGGGGTCATGAGTGCTACACTGCAGGTGAAAGAATGGTTCAAAACGTTTGGTTGATTAGTGGCACAATGAGACTAAAACAGCAATGAGGCTATCTGGAAATGCTATGAGGATCTAGGTTAGCCCTCAGGTTTCAATGTGTTGGTGCGGGGACCTTGAGTAGATCATTGTCCATTCTAAACCTGATGTAATTCATTTCAAAATAGACCCACTGTAATGACATTGATTTGGACTTTGAAGTTAATGGGTGATCTTCAATTCATTTAATAAAAGTGCACATTACTTCTCTATATTGTGGCGAGAGCAAAAAAGTAATCCTATTGGTCAATAAACTATGATTATTTATTTTTTTGTAAGCAAAGGAGGTTTGATGATGCAGCACAGCACAGCCTGCACTGAATACATTACATGCAACACTTAATGTATTTTCAAGCATCAATCCATGTTGCTGCATTTTATCAATTGATTGTTCCTAATTAAAACAGCGAAAGACTAATTAATGAGCACAAACACAACACATTTCCTTTCAAACCTACTTGAATATCTCTTAAACACCAACAGACATACTCAAGCAAAAAAACTGGGAGAAAATACAAAATACTACAAATTTGGAACACAGAGTACACAAGGAGGCCCAAAACAAATATATCTACTTGCATAATTGGGTATGCGACACCTTCCTACTTATGCTTGAAAAGGACACTTTGTTTCACACCATTAATATATGTTATTCAATCAATTTAGCATAGATTTGGCTGTTCCACTTCTCACATGCTAAAATTCTTCAAGGCTATGGATACGTGGGCTTATGCTATGGTTGAAAGTGGAAGACTTTGTAAATACTGAATACCGCACATTGAACATACAGTACATCATGGCTCATGTTAAAATCCCCAAACATTGCTTTTCCATTATTTGGCACTCTCGTCAGTCCCTGTAGGGATCTTCTTCAGTAGCATCTGCAGGGTCTGCCTGACGCCGTTCTCCACCCTGTGGAAGTGCATCTTTCCCAGAAGCTTGGCGCCTGCTGCCTGCCCCACTCCAGGTCTCGGTGGAAGATCTGCAGCTGTTCCCAGATGAGTTCTCGCTCCCAGGACAAGGCTTTCTTACTGATGACGCTCAGGATGGGGTGCCAGTCCTCCGAGATGTCTGAGCATTCGGTGACGGAGGCCAGCACCTTCACGCGCCGCCTCGTGCCTCCCTGCTCCAATGGGACTTCTCGCACGTACAGGGACTGCTTCCCGACGTTGCTGAGAGGATTCGGGTACAAGCTGTGGAACACAATGGCATTAATGTATACACATAACCTACATATAGACACATTCTTGTGGTTATTGTTATTCTTAGTGTTACTTTGGATTATTACTTTTTATTTTAGCCTACTTGGTAAATATTTTCTTCTTGAACTGCACTGTTGGTTAATTAAGGGCTTGTAAGTAAGCATTTCACGGTAAAGTCTACACTTGTTGTATTCAGCGCATGTGGCAAATAAAGTTCGATTTTATTCAAACAGACGATACATAATAAGTGCATGATGAAAAGAAAATAGCCCAAATAAAATACTAAAGAAACCATAGTGGTTGAGTCACGTAAATTCTTCTTTTATATATATATAGTGGTCTGCAGCTGTAGGCCCACAAGCAAAGAATAATTTTATGCCCCACCTAATCCAATTTACTGTAATTCCAGGACATGTTGATACGGTGATGATTAGCTTACTGCACAGTGTGGAGGCTCGGGTGCTCACTGCAGGCGTCCACCAGGGTCAGAGCAGCGTTGTCCCCGATGTTGTTGTAGGCCACATTGAGCTCCTGCAGGCCAGTGTGCTTGTTGAGCCTCTCGTCAAGCTCGCGGGCCCCTGTATTGCCCATGCCCATGTGCATCAGGGACAGCAGCATTAGAGACTGGTTCCCAGGCAGGGTGTCCAGCAGACAGCGAGCCCTGGACATCAACAGGGGGTTATAACACAGGCTACAGAGGGACAGTCACAGGGCACTGTATCAGCATTCAGACTGGACAAGTGAAGACTGGTTGAAGCAGCATGTTATCTGTTAGTTAGACATTAGACCAACACTCATTTGGACAAGTTGTCTGTATCTTCCTACATTCAATATCTTATTTGAAGTGTAAAGTGAGCAAGTTCTTAAATTAGAGAAATTGCCCCTTTCTGACCAAAGCAAATGAATAAATAAGGCAATGTTTATTTAAAGCTTTAATTATACTCAAGTTGTAAATTCCATTGATGAGTCCATATTATTGTTTCCAATGTCTACCTTTTGAGCCATAGAAAAGGCAATAAGGCCATGAACCTGGTAAAGAGTCAGTGTCTTACTGTGGAGATCTAATAGTACTGTTGGGGTCAAGTAGTATATCTTTCAGGAGAATACAGGACTCAGGACCCAGGCTATTAAACTGGAGACAACAGAGAAAAAAAAGCATACACAGCTATCACAAACACATGCCCACACACGTGTTAGCTTGCAAACCACGAACCTCCACGTACTGTCAATAGAACAACAATAACATATATTTTTTTTAAAACACAGATTACACTCCTTTTAAACTTGTGAACTCCAGATTAAAATCTTGAACACAGATTAAACTCCATGTTGCAGGTCTTGATGAAGTAACACAATGCTCTTTTTTTTACAACCACAACCAAAGAGCAGGCATGGCTCAATAACCTGATAACACTAAAATAGACATCTCTCACCCTGATCTGTTTCATCTGTCTTTGTGCTTGTCTCCACCCCCCTCCAGGTGTTGCCCATCTTCCCCATTATCCCCAGTGTATTTAAATCTGTGTTCTCTGTTTGTCTGTTGCCAGTTCGTTTTGTTTCGTGAAACCTACCAGCAGCTGTTCCCATGCTCCTGTCTGTTCTTGCTCCTGTTTTCTAGTCCTTCCTGGTTTTGACCTTTCTTCCTGCCCTGAGCCTGCAGTTCTATACCTTGCACCACCTCACTGGATTATTGACCCCTGCCTGCCCTGAGCCTGAGACTGCCTGCTATTCTGGACCTTTTGCACCCTGTCTGGATTACTGACCTCTGCCTGACTTTGACCTGTCGTTTGCCTGCCCCTGTACTAGAAAATCGACACTGTCTGCATCTGGGTCATACCTGAAACCTGATAGATATCAAAGGTTATATTATGGCTAGTAAAGTCTCCTTTTACTCCCAATGCTCCTTCCTTTCGATACTCAGCATCAGAATATCAGTACACTTTTTACGCAGCAAGTCGAACACATTTAGGCTACAATGTCAAACCTACCATGAATGATACTGGATGGATCAAGTCAGGACCTGATATGTCACTTGGCAGTTAATGATTTTAAGGCAAACATTAATTAGCAATACAAGCCAAAAGCAGCAAATATTGCTGCATGTTTGTACACCTCTCAGTAAATAGAGGATTTGGAGTGTTACTGATAAGGCTTTGGGCCACCTTCGATTTACCATCTGTATTCTGAAAATTATAACAAAACTCAATCGCGTGAACAGTGGGTATATGGAAAAATAGACTAGTAATATGACGGTTTACTGTGGTAAGTAGTGACTGTTACCATGGACAGATACAAGAGGTCAATCTTGTGAGTTGGTGAGAATCCTATTTCCCAAGCTCCTAACGAAAAAAGTTGACTTGACTAAAGCCCCACACATCGAGCCTCCTCTTACTTGAGGTTGAGGGTTGAGGTTGAGGGTGTGGCAGAAGGCGGGTCACAGAATGGTCAGCAGGTCGTTGGTCAGATGACAGGAAAAAAAGGTCCAGCTCCTCCAGGTGGTACCTCAAGAGTATACAGGCCAGCACAGAGCTCAGGACGAAGCACTTGAGGGGCGTCATGCGCAAGGGGGACAGCTTGATGCTGCGGATGGAGAGCAGGACCTCTGCCGTGAGCCTGGGATTCTGGTACTCGTAGAGGAGCATGAGTTCCTCGTAGAGGACCATGAGTTCCTCAGAGGGCTGCCACTTCACAATCTCCGCTGCCAGGTGCTTCTTGAGGTTCCATGTGATCTGAGCCACCATTGTGCTCTTGATGCTGCAGCCCAGTTGCTTCAGCTGAACCCGGTTCCCGTAGTGAAGCAGGCCGCCCATGAAGATGGGGTAGAGCTGGAAGGACCGGCTGTCCAGGGCACTCCTGGGGCTGGGGGCCGTGAACTCCCGGCAGGCTTTGCTGTACTTGGTCCAGCAGGTCCTTGTTGAAGCTGTCCTCCTTGTGGAACATCTCTGCTACCAGGGTGCGGGCGATGCGGCCCTTGCTGTGGCTGCTGATCTTCTCAAACAGGCTTGGAAAGAGCTTGAGCAGGTTGAAGACAGAGAAGACCCCGAGGGGGATGAACTTAGAGATGATGCTGATGAGGGTGTTCACGTCTTCGCCCACTTGTCCGATGGCCACGGTCACCTCTTTGCTCAGCTTCTCCAGAGCTGTCTTGTTCTCACGAGGGCGGTGTACAGAGCAGACAGGTACTCTTGCATGTCGGGAATTGCAAACACATAGTGCTTCTTCTTTTCATCAACCTCTGACCCTTTGGTCTCGACGCAGGGCACCAGAAAGAAGTCGAAAACATCAGTGCGGAGTTCCTTGTCAGTTCCTTGTCTGTTTTGGTCTTACCCCCCAACAAACTGTTCCTCTTCGGAGAAGGAAGTGTGCTTTTTGTTGACTCCGTCAAAGTCCAGTTTGCCCACAGTGTGGACCACATAGAGCATCAATGAGTTCTGGTGCTCGAGAGAAGATACATTTTCACCCGTGTCCAGCACCTCCCCTCCAATGTTGAGCCTCAGGAAGCTGGTATGGATACCAGTTAGCGTACTTATGGGTGCCTGGACGTTGGTGAAATGTAAAAAGTGGAGGATGGCACAAGTCAGCCAGCAATAAGAAGGTCAAAAGTGATGAAGCAGCTCGATGAGGGACTGGGCCTCCTGGTTTCTCGGCTTCTCTCCAATCTGTTGCAGCAGTCGGCTTGTGAGGTATGCTCGCTGGCGATCTGTGTCATTGAAGCCACATCTCTACGTAGCGTTTCACATACTTCGTAGGGATGTGGGTTAAGGGCAGCCTTGAATGAAATCCACTGGCTGAATCTAAGTATTTCAACTTCCTCCAGAGTCCTCCTGGAAGCCTCAGCTGTCTGTGGGTGTCACACCCTGGCCTTTGTTATATTGATTTTCTTTATTAGTTTAGTTAGGTCAGGGTGTGACATGGGGGATGTTTGTGTGTTTTTGTCTAGTTTAGGGTGTGTGTATTGTTTAGGGGGTTTTGTAGTATGTATGGGGTTGTGTTCAGTGTAGGTATTTAGGAAAGTCTATGGTTGCATGATTTGGTTCTCAATCAGAGACAGCTGTTTATTGTTGTCTCTGATTGGGAGCCATATTTAAGGCAGCCATAGACTTTAGGTGATTGTGGGAAATTATCTATGTTTAACGTTTGTAGCTTGTGTGTGCACCTTTGTTTGTAGCTTCACGGTCGTTTGTTGTTTTGTTTTGTAAAAGTGTTCGTGTTTCGTCATCTCTATTAAAAGAAGATGTACTCATATCCTGCTGCTTCTTGGTCCGCTTATTATGACGATCGTAACAGTGGGGGTAGACACAGAGGCTCACTCAACAACAGTGATTATTTCTCTACTTTCGTGTCACAACAGGTAGCATGTCTCCAGGACACACAAAATACTGATTGAGCGCTAAGACTAGTACATTATGGAGTGGTTTCCTGGACACAGAGATTAAGCATAGTTCTGAACTAAAAAGCAAGCTCAATGGAGAATCGCCATAAATAAAATGCTTTTTTGTCCAGTATTATGCTTTACCTGTGTCCAGGAAACCGCCCCTATGTGTTGTCTGTTTACACTGTATGTAGGGGTGGAACTGTAAAATGTCAATGTCCGGGTGTTGAGGAGTTGGTTTGGTGTTTGTGTCAAATGTGCACTTCTGTGGAAGAGAATGTTGACTAACCTGTGACATGAGCTCATCTTCCTAGGAGTGACTCTGCTTGTCAGCGGGCTGAGGTTCACATATAAAGACAAACACAGTCACCACATCATATCATTCTCAGTGGTTATAAGGAATACATAATACATACAGTATAGAGTAAATGATTATAGTGGCGATTCTGATCCAACCATTAATGTATACATTGTGGCCCTGGACTGAGATGATGGAAGTTCAACATATAGCTAGATGTAATAGTTAATTACTTGTTACTTTTATCTTATTCTTATCCATAATTTTTTTTAACTGCATTGTTGGAAGAAGGCTCGTAAGAATTTCATTTCACTATAAAGTCTAGACCTGTTCACTTGATTTGAGTTGAGCTGAGTAGGCTTGGCACATTGTTGCCCATGAAAGGAAGTTAGTCTAGCGAGCAAGCATTTTAGCCAGGTAGCCTAGGATAACAAAAACTAAAAGCTTGTACTGTATGACACAGTCATAGACCCCACACACACACACACAAATCAGGGCCATGGACAGCCACATCATATTTAATTTACGTTGATTTGGACTAAATCGTTTTTTGGTATCTTTTAGTTGTCACTGTATTATGACTCAGCAGAGGTGATTAGATTATGTTAAAGTTGAAATGGTCCTGGAATAGTGGAGGCAGAGCCTGTTTTCTTTGCGACTCGCTGTAACTTTCCGTGGTTCTAAATCAATAATTGTTTAGTAGTCTCAAAATGTTTGAAAAATGTACTTGCTTGACCATGCTGTAGGTCATGTACCTGTTTGTAACATTCAATATGTTTCGTGGACTTCACCGGACAGAGGTGTCTCTCTGGTTTTGTGATGAAACAAAAGTGTGGTTGAATTTATTCTGCCACTGTCTTCTTATTGTCTTGGCCTGAGGCCTATATATCACAGTGTCAAGGCATATGAACTAACTGGTTATAGAGCAAACAACAATTATCACAACAGGTTGTAATTTGTCTATTTTCCCCCGGCTTGGCACCCCGGTACCCACGCACAGCTACTGGAGGCAGCTCCTGCTTTCTTTGCAACTTGAGGTAACTCTCTATGGTTCTAAATCAATAGTTGTTTAGTAGTCCGAAAATGTCGGAAACATGAACTTGATTGACCATGCTGTAGGTCATGTAACTGTTTGTTACATGCATGCTTTATGGACCGGACAGAGGTTGTTCTCAGGTTATGTGATGAAGAAAATGTGTGGTTGAATTTATTCTGCCACTAGCTAGGTTTCCATCCAATTGGCGACAGATTTATATGCGAAATACTCTAGAATCCGCATTAAAGAAAATATGTACATTCTCCCACCAGTGGTGTGTTTCCACCAAAATGACTTTTTGCAGATACAAATCAGTGTGTGATGACCTAATGCACACAAAATGTATTTTCAACTCTACAAACAGTTTTGTCACAGTTTTGTCACACTGTTGCGTTAAAAAGCAAATGTGCCTGCTTTGTTCTAGCACATGCGCTCTATCCAGAAGCTCGCAGATACAGTGCGGGTAGGCTGTGCGGGTATAGTCTACAATATGAGATTGTTATGGATAATAGCAATAATATTTTTATTTGTCAAACGGCTGTCAAGCCTCGATCATCATGTCACCAGAATAAGACCCTCAATATTTATCCGAGGTAAAAACAGTTTCAATTTGGATATTATCTCCCTCACTAGCTTTAAGCACCAGCTGTCAGAGCAGCTCACAGATCACTGCACCTGTACATAGCCCCTCTGTAAATAGCCCATCCAACTACCTCATCCCCATACTGTATTTATTTATTTATCTTGCTCCTTTGCACCCCAGTATCTCTACTTGCACATTCATCTTCTGCACATTCTACCATTCCAGTGTTTAATTGCTATATTGTAATTACTTCGCCACCATGGCCTGTTTATTGCCTTACCTCCCGTATCCTACCTCATTCGCACATGCTGTATATAGACTTTTTCTACTGTATTATTGATTGTATGTTTGTTTATTCCATGTGTAACTCTGTGTTGTTGTATGTGTCGAACTGCTTTGCCTTATCTTGGCCAGGTCGCAGTTGTAAATGAGAACTTGTTCTCAACTGGCCTACCTGGTTAAATAAAGGTTAAATAAAATACATTTTAAAAAGGGGGCTGAAACCTCCCTAATTTCAGAATGTATTACTGAGCTGCACAGTCTAGATTTGTGGCTCAGAGGTTTGATAATGGTCCTTCTCCTTATGGTTGAACATTGACAAGTTTGAGAGACATGAGGACACTGGGGTAGAATTGTTTTACAAATGGGACCCGGGATCTTTATAAAACGACCACAGGCAGCCCTTTAATTATACATTCTGTCCTGGCATGGTGCAGACTGCACAAGCTGTTCAGACAAGAGGGATTTCTAAAACCCCTCTATGGAACAATAGATTGCTTCCTATGTATTTCCAGAATAGTCACTTTAGAGCATGGTCCGATAAGGGTATCACTCTTCTGGAACATTGTTATGAGGAGGGAATTCTTATGTCTTTCAACAGCTGAAACAGAAGTACCATTTGTCTAACAACTACAACGTTTAATTAGGATGAAACTCAAGGGACAATGGAACCTACCTAAGATGCCACCTATTGAACAACTCCATGCAGACCAACCACTGTTCAAGACCATTTCCTGTGTTCACGATGCTCTTATGTCAGGACTAACACTGCCTGAGCTAGATAAACCCCGACTTAGATGGGAAAAATATCTGGGTATTAATCTTGATGAGGGACTATGATCCAGTTGGATTTCTTCCATCTGCACTATATCACCCCATCTAGATTGCACAATTTCAAACCTGATATCTCCTCCCTATGTTTTAGATGTGGCTCAGATGAAGGAACATTCCACTTGGCAGTGTTTAAAACTACACCGTTTCTGGCAAGGGGTAAGCGATACTATATCCTCAATTCATTTGGCTGCATTCTCTTTCAACCCGTAGGTCTGTCTACTGGCTAACTTTACTAATTCCAATCTTAGGCAAAGCCATATTATAAAGCTAACAGAAATATTGCTAGCGATTGCCAAGAAATGTATTGCCTTGAAATGGAAATCAGATTCCTCCCTGCCAGTTGCAGTGTGGCTGTCGAAAGTTAATAGTTGTATCCCACTGGAGAAACCCACTTACTGCTTGAGGAAAAAGTTAGAGACATTTTACAGAATTTGGCAACCTTTTATTGACTATATGGAGAATCTCCCCCCACATCACATTGATTGAATCTCTATATAATCCTCACGTAATGTTTCACACTTAATGTATAATATGTAGCCTGCAGCAGGTGACCATGTGATCCAATGTCTCATACATTTTTTATTATTAGAGTTTTTTTATATACTGTATTTTTTTTATTGCACTTACATTATTGTCTGTTGTCTTGTAATGTTGTCACTTTGTTATATTGTTGTCTAATATCTTCTCATTTTTATTTTGAATGTTCTTAATTGGAAAATGCAAAAATAAAATATATATTTTTTAAAGACACCTGAGCAGAGTCCCGACATCTGTTTTTCAGGGGGAACGGAAGTTAGTTTGAAAACCGGAAACATCTGCTTTCTTCCGTTCTCGCAGAGAGTTGCCTCATTGCTGTTGCTCTGAGATGGCAACTCAGTGCGAATGCTCATGTGCCAATTGAATCTCGTCAAGGAAACTATCAGTGATTGTATTTTGACTAACGTTTCAATAAAAAGCATGGATTTTAACGAACAAAGAAAAGCATTCAACAACAGAAAACAAACATAGGTACACGGTGAGGGTTTAAGAATTTACATTTTTGAAGTATCGACTGCTAGCGACTTGAAAGAGTCGGCGCTTAAATTCGTGGAGTTGAGATCTTGGCTATATATTCCCCATGACAAACACATTGCAACACAATCACTATAAGTTAGTAAAGTCTGAAGTCTTTATTGAAATACCAGCCATTTGCGATGCTGTACAGTGGAATTGAGAGAAATTATCAAGTTTGTCATATAACATAGGCTTTCAGCAGAGGGCTGGTGGGGAATAAGAGGCCAAAATAGGTGAGATAATTAAAATATTTTAGGAATGTCACAGTATATTGTAACTGAAAAGTCAGAATCCAACAAAATGTTGCAACATAGCCTACTGTAACTAATTTTCTTGGCTTGTTTTCCTGAAAGCCGTGTATCCCAATTCCAACCACGGTCAAATATGCAACTCACACACACTCATAAGAATATCAAGAAAGTCCTACGAACTGAGACAGTGAATACTTGTGCGCAAGGTGGCAGTTAGCCACGGATGACTAGACTGTAATGAAGGTTTAAATAAAACAGGCATTATATTATTAAAGGTCAAATACTGTCATTTTTATCTCAATATCAAATCATTTCTGGGTAACAATTAAGTACCTTTTACTGGGATTATTTTCAATAAGAATTGTCAAAAAGAAACAAAAATAGCTTTTTACCAAAGAGCAATTTCTCAAGTAAGAATTTTGCTAGGAATGTCTTGGACTGGTCTGAGTGGGGAGGGGAAAACAGAAAACTAGCTGTTATTGGCAGGAAGGTTTGGAACTCTCTTTCTTATTGGTCCATTAACTAATTTACCACCTGGTGATTTCACCAGGCAGGTCAAAACTCCATCCCACCAAAACTGGCTGAAATTTCAGGTGTTTTTCCCCCCCAAACAGGTCTTACACTAAGAGGACTATCCTCATTTTCACAATTTCACAGTATTATTCCAACCTCATCGTGTGGAATTATATATAAAACACAGGAAATAACGGTTTTGACTGCACTGGGCCTTGAAAGTCATCCATTGTTAGGTAGAAGTAAAGTTTGAATGTTGCATCTCTGGTTATACTATAAATATATACATTACTGTGGCAGTGGAGACAGGTTTAGGACTATGTTTGAGGATAATATTACCTCTAATCTATTACCCAAACTAAACTCAACAGTATTGCATACATACATACATACAGTACAGTATGTAGAACATGAACAGTTAATTGATTAGAGTTGATTAGAGAAACCCAAAAATATATAATTAGGAGAATCATCCATTTTAGAGAAAGGTACATTTTTCAGACAGTATAAAAACAAGTTAATAGCCTAATAATGTACAGGTTTGTTTTTCATACATTGTTATCAGGTAAAATAAGTCATATTTATTTTCTAGTTCTCAAAACCGTAACTAAACCGTAGATGAGAGTGAAAGATAGTCATGAGAAAAGTGAATAGTTCCGTTCAGTTGAGGCAATTTAATCAACACATGATTACAATACTGATTAATCCTGTCTTTAAAACCAGACACACTCCAGTGCAACAGTAGAATGTCCTCTGGCTATGCCAAGGCTAAACGATATGTAAACATTCTCTGTTTTTGGTTGTTCCTGCAGGTCAGTCCTTTGAACAGTCTGTGTGCCCTCATCAGTACTACCCTACTGTACATAGAGATGCTTGTAGATGCTTGGAGTCCTACTTGCTGAGGTAAAACATTTATGTTTGTTAGATGTCTCTTCTCTGGTCCCATCATGACTTCAACAGAGAAAAGTGATATATTCCAATTTTTCCAAGCAGCGATTTATGGTATTGATAGATAAACTGGATGTTGAACTCACGTGGTCCAGTACAATAGCTTTGCACAGAACAGGGTGGGGCCTTGAGGGTGAGACCTATCGCTCTGACTTGACCTTGTAGCGCAGCACTAGGTAGGTGGCGAATCGGAGAATCACGAAGAAGATCCCCAGAATGATGAAGTCCATGTAGAGCTTGGCGTCCTCCACGTCCAACAGTTGGAGGACCTCCTCAGGCTTCTGGAACTTACACACTTTCCCCGGACAATACAGATCGGTACGGTTCATCCCGTATATGGACAGGATCACCCCCTCAAAACCGTACCTGGGAGGCAACACAGACTAATTGGTCTAAAATCTAGATTAAACCAGATGACAGGTACTCGTATTGTTATTATTTGCAGGTCAATACAATGCAAAGATAAAAACAACCACAGTCTTCTGTGCATTGCGATATTTTACCCCCCTCTCTCTTTTCATATTTTATTGAGATAAGCAGGCATGAAGTGAGTAGTGGAGACAATTATAGGTACAGTGGCAAGAAAAAGTATGTGAACCCTTTGGAATTACATGGATATCTGCATAAATTGGTCATAACATTTGATCGGATCTTCATCTACCTGTAAGTCACAATAGACAAACGCAGTGTGCTTCAACTAATAACACACAAATTATTGCATTTTTCTTTTCTATATTGAATACGTCATTTAAACATTCACAGTTTAGGTTGGGAAAAGCATGTGAACTACTAGGCTAATGACTTCTCCAGAAGCTGATTGGAGTCAGGAGTCAGCTCACCAGGAGTCCAATCAATGAGATGAGATTGGAGATGTTGGTTAGAGCTGCCTTGCCCTATAAAAAACACTCACAAAATTTGAGTTTGCTATTCACAAGAAGCATTGCCTGATGTGAACCATGCCTTGAACAAAATAGATCTCAGAAGACCTAAGACTAAGATTTTTTGACTTCCAGTATATAAAGCTGGAAAGGGTTACAAAAGTCTCTCTAAAGGGCTTGATGTTCATCAGTCCACGGTAAGACAAATTGTCTATACATGGAGAAAGTTCAGCACTGTTGCTACTCTCCCTAGGAGTGGCTGTCCTGCAAAGATGACTGCAAGAGCACAGCACAGAATGCTCAATGAGGTTAAGAAGAATCCTAGCGTGTCAGCTAAAAACTTACAGAAATTTCTGGAAGATGCTAACATCTCTGTTGACGAGTCTACAATATGTAAAACACTAAACAAGAATGGTGTTCATGGGAGGACACCACGGAAGAAGCCACTGCTGTTCAAAAAAAACATTGCTGCACGTCTGAAGTTCGAAAAAGAGCACCTGGATGTTCCACAGCGCTAAAAATATTCTGTCGACAGATTAAACTAAAGTTGTGTTGTTTGGAATGAAAACACAACACTATGTGTGGAGAAAAAAAGGCACAACACACCAACATCAAAACCTCATCCCAACTGTAAACTATGGTGGAGGGAGCATCATGGTTTGGGACTGCTTTGCTGCCTCAGCTTGCTATCATTGACGGAAAAATGAATTCCCAAGTTTATCAAGACATTTTGCAGGAGAATCTAAGGCTATCTGTCTGCCAATTGAAGCTCAACAGAAGTTAGATGATGCAACAGGACACCAACCCATTAGACATAAGTAAATCAACAACAGAATGGCTTGAACAGAAGAAAATACGCCTTCTGAAGTGGCCCAGTCAGTCCTGACCTCTACCCGAT
Organism: Salvelinus fontinalis; assembly: GCF_029448725.1. Classification (NCBI taxonomy): domain Eukaryota; kingdom Metazoa; phylum Chordata; class Actinopteri; order Salmoniformes; family Salmonidae; genus Salvelinus; species Salvelinus fontinalis. The sequence goes on from NC_074688.1 coordinate 5,472,740, forward strand.
TGAGATGCTGTGGCATGACCTCAAGAGAGCGGTTCACACCAGACATCCCAAGAATATTGTGGAACTAAAACAGTTTTGTAAAGAGGAATGGTCCAAAATTCCTCCTGACCGTTGTGCAGGTCTGATCTGCAAGTATAGAAAACGTTTGTTTGAGGTTATTGCTACCAAAGGAGGGTCAACCTGTTATTAAATCCAAGGGTTCACAAACTTTTCTCAACCTGCACTGTGAATGTTTACACGGTGTGTTCAATAAAGACATGAACAATTATAATTCTTTATGTGTTATTAGTTTAAGCAGACTGTGTTTGTCTATTGTCGTGACCTAGATAAAGATCAAATCAAATTTGATGACCAATTTATGCAGAAATCCAGGTAATTCCAAAGGGTTTACATACTTTTTCTTCCCACTGTAGAAGACGTAAAGCGTTGGACTCTGGGGTCGAACCTCCACCGCTAGTGGTCATGTTATGTGTAGTTCAAGGTCAGCAGCGTTACCATTAGACCAGACTACAGCACGAGTGGGACATACCTGACATAGGACACATAGGAGCTCCATTGCAGGTACTTGGGAATGGTGTCAAAGTTGACAAAGAAGCCCGAGAAGAGAAGGACAGGAATGGCAGTGACGGGGCCGACGAAAGTGGCCACCTGTGGAAAGATAGACAGGTAGAGGGGCTAATGGTCTGTACACATTGCAAGTGACAAGTAATTTAATGGTGCTCGTGGACAAAAGTAGACCTGGTTGTTCATGCAAAAATATGGCAAATTAAGTCACTACGTTGTTTAGGTTGCGCTAGGGTAGTACCGACTAGGAGACACACACCCATGAAGGCTACATGTGCCAGTGCAGAGTGTTAAGAAAATTAGCTAGATGGTGAAACATTAGCATTAGTTAGCATTTAGTTAATTCCAGCAGGTACCTGGAGGTTGGTGGAGGCAGCACCAACCAGGAGCCCTAGTGACTGGGCTACTAGGGCCGTGCAGATGGACAGGGCCAGGAAGAGCAGGAAGCGGGTGGCCTCCGGAGGCTGATCTGTCATCCAGTACACTATACTGCAGTACATGACGGGGCAGAGGACCTGGGGAAGAGTGGGCCGTACTGTACATAAACACTGGGTGGCACTGCTGTATCTATGTTGTATTATGCTGTTGGGGTTCTCTGAGACACACACACACACACACATTTTGCTGTGTGCCTGCTTTGTTTGGATGACCATCTCACCTGGAATGGAATGTCAGCCATGGTCTTAGCCAGATAGTAAGCCTTCAGGCTGTACCAGTAGTTTAGATGTTCCCTCAGAAAAACGGACATCTCCAGAGGAACTGCAGGTCAGACATTACGAAACGGCAGACAATAATTAAACAGTCTGCCTTCTTTAACGTACTTACCAATGTCATGGATCCTAGGGGATCCCTGGGAAACGATGACGTTTGTTGCTGAATGGACTATCTAATGGACTACCCTGACTAAATAAATCAAGGGGAATTGACATTGGTTTTAGTTAGCCCAGCGGAGTTAACAAATGCCTATGTGACCCTTCAGGGTAAGCTAGCTTGTTTAAACCTAGGGTTAATGATAGCCCTGGGGCCTAGGCTAAGAACATGCATCGTGAAAAGACTTACAGAGACAGAAAACTTTGGTTGCATCCCAAATGGCTTTATTCTATTCTATTCTCTATTTAGTGCACTACTTTTGACCAGGGAATAGGGTGCCATTTAAGGACGAAACCAGTGACTGCAAAGTTCCTCCTGGTGAAGTGTCAGTACACACGTTGAATGCCTATAAGCTATAACCTATAAAACAATGCTGACTAACGAACAAGTCCCACCCCACAATTCGGTCGACTCACATGTGAGCACGGTGGGCATCAGAGCTCCGAACATGAGGAAGAGCATGGAGAAGAAGAGGAAGCCGGTGTTGTTGAAGACCTTGCTGGCGTCGTTGCCAATGTTCAAGTAGAGCAAGCCGATCAGTACTCCTATAGAGATGTGGGACATCAGCCTTAGGTGTGTCAACACCTGAAACAGAAACGCCCTCCTCTCTTATACAATTCACTCATCCTCATTATAAGCATGCTCAATGGAGAATCTCATTAAAAGTGACTTGTCCACTAATCCATGGCTAGGCTTAAGACTAGCCCAAAAAGTTGATGTATACACGCGTGCTATTGCTACCTGTTAGCGCCCAGCTACCCGAGGAAACCTTGTAATTCGACTCACATACCTGGTCTCGACATATCGTTATCAACGTTCTATTGAAGAGAATGCAAAACTGTGTCAGAGTGCTTGTGGCAAATGAATGGCTCTCAATGGCTCCTGAGTCCTGTGAAAAGAGACAGACAGGGGGCATGTCAAGACAAAACAGAGGGCCACTGTCTAAAGTCTGCGTGTGAGTGTGTGAGTGGGTGTGCGTGAGTGTCAGTGAATAGGGCTTATTCCTTAGTGATTCTCAGTTGTGTGTAGCATTAGTACTCACCTTGAGGCACTTTGTTGGACAAACAGCGGATGTGTCTTTTTTGTCACATGAGTTCTTCTTCTCCTCTATGGCACACATTCCACCCTGGGCCGCCTCAAACAGAACAGGATTCCAATCTCCATACTCCCCCGATGCCACTTCGATGACTGGGACAGAGAAAATCCTGTTAACACCTTCTATGAATACACTGTTACTAAAATACATTATGCATAGCTAATAAGGCAATTTAACTGTGTTTTTAAGGCATTATGAAGAGGGTATTAACGCAACCTGGCAGAGGTATGCAATGTGGGGCAAAAGACAAAGACATTTAACGGATATTAAGTGTGTGTGCTCTGTTCTGAGGTCCCATTGAACTCACTGAAATCTGCCGGGTTGTGGTAGGTGGGGCAGTGGAGCCCCAGGTTCTTCAGATAGGGGATGAGGTATGGGACGGTGCCTTTGTATATGCACTGGCCCTGACTCAGGATGTACAGCTGTGGAAGGACAAGACAACACATCAGGTGGAGAGAAAGACACAGCTGGTCCGTGGGTGGGGACCGGAGTTTTTCCTGATCACGTGACCCTACCAGAAAAAACTCTGGGCTTTTATACAACTAGGGGGGCCTGGAAATGTTGTGGTCTGGTCGGGTTACAGGGTTAGGAAAAACTCCTCCCCACAACCAGGGGACAACTGCCACAGCTCCGTATTGTCTCTCCGTGTTCATGTGTTGTCTAATCATTTGATGGAAGTGGACAGAGAGAGGCCTGTTTGTACCTTATCAAACATCTCAAAGAGTTTGGCGCTGGGCTGGTGGATGGTGCAGATGATGGTGCGTCCCCCCAGGGCTAGAGATTTCATAAGAGAAACCACTTGGTAACAGGAGGCACTGTCCAGACCACTGGAAACAACAGCCATAGACAGGGAGAGAGTTAGGGAAGCACGACCAGCAGGATACCGGTAGTTGACAAACAACCTCTATTTCAAATGAATATGTGTAGCGGGGTGCGTAATTGGCGGCAGAGAAGTCAGCCGGAGATTTATTAAGCAAAACCAACGGCAACCAGAAAAACAAGATAAATGGGCACAAAAATAACCCGTTGTGCGCTCACGGGGAACGTGCACAAGCACTACAATAAACAATCCCACACAAAGACATGGGGGGAACAGAGGGTTAAATACACAACAAGTGAATTAGGGGATTGAAACCAAGTGTGAGGAAAACAAGACAAAACAAATGGAAATGAAAAGTGGATCGATGATGGCTAGAAGACCGGCGACGCCGACCGCCGAGCGCCGCCCAAACAAGTAACAATATGTGACAATATGGAATGTACTTTATAACACTACGGGTTATATGTCCAATTTACTCCCGCCCCAAAACTCAGGCTACTGATGGCTAAATAATTACATTTTAATTCAATTCCATACAACTTTATTAATCCCTGAGGGGCAGATAGAAAGGCACTTTCAGTGCATGGCTACATTTCATATATTCTGAGGGGGAAGGGGGATGTAATCCGTGGTGGAGGTGGAGGTCACGTTACATCATCAGTAGTGTCATGCCTACTCCCGCTGCCCCTCTCCAGTGCTCGACATCGCCAGTCTACTAACCAGCAGTCCTGGCACCATCATTACACACACCTGGACCTCATCATCTTGATTACTCTCCCTTTATTTAGCCCTCAGTAGCCTCAGTTATTAGGCAGTACTGGTTTCGTTCACGTTCAGTACGCTTCTCCTGTTTTGTTTATCTCCCTTCTCTTATCATTAAACGTACCTTCTGCATCTGCTTCCTGACTCCAAACGCATACGTTACAAGTAGGACCAGGAGTTTTTCCTCCAGGCCTTAGATCAAGTAACACTGCCACACTACACCACCAACAAGAATGTACAAGGGCTTATCTTGTCCCATAGTTGATGGATCAGGTAGACATGGTGACATAGTGAGCCTCTTACCTGGTTGGCTCGTCAAAGAACATGACTGGGGGATTGTTGACTAGCTCAAGGGCGATTGCCAGCCGTTTACACTGCCCCCCAGATAGGGAGCTGGTGCGAGTGTGAGCACACTCCTGGAGCCCTAAAGCAGTCAGGATCTCATTCACCTACACACACACACACACACACACACACACACACACACACACACACACACACACACACACACACACACACACACACACACACACACACACACACACACACACACACACACACACACACACACCACACACACGCAAGCACACACACCCACACATTGTCTGCCATTAGTAGGTAAACACAAATCACAGTTGTATGTATAATTTCACACATCTGCAAGTTGTTCATTTCTGTCCAACTCACCAGTTCTTTTTTCACGTCCATAGTTTCACTGAGCTTCAAGTTGGCCGAAACCTGAAACAACATCAAATCCATAGAATACAGTAATTTAGCTATGTTTTCGCCATGAAAATGTACGATTTCCACTATTCACCCTGCAGTACATCCAGTGAATGGCAACAGTCACCACTTTCTTCTACACCTCACATTAGTCCATCATTGCTGCATAATAACAAACCACAAACATACAACCTATTTTCCCAATAAGAACATGTGTCTGGGTCATGTTCATTAGGCACCAAACGGAAGAAAACGGACTGAAACAGGGAGGGACTACCCAGATTTGTCCAATAATAATTTTTTGTTTTAAGTTGCAAAATGTTTTAAAATGTTTTCAACTGTGTGCCCTAATGAACACGACTCTGTGCTCTCACCATCATGGCTTCCCGGACAGTGAGGTGGAGCAGCAGCATGTCATCCTGCATGATATAACAGGACATCTTACGAAACGTGCGGAGATCTCTGGGTTTCCCATTCACCAGGATCTTCCCTTTCATACCTGTTTCCCTAAGGAGGACACACAGGAGTGGAGAATGGACGAATACAAATGTATTAATTTGACTACTCCTGGTGCAGTGACATGATGATTGATAATAAACACACAGGTTCAATTCCATCAAACCCACATTATCTGTAGCTATTTTCCCATGGTCAAACACATCACACAATTCTTTAAAACATCCCAAAATGGTTTTGGGTACTGTGAAAACCTAATACTAGGTACTAGACCTTCCTCACAGTTACTTTAGATGCTTCCAGTTTTTACGATAATAATGTTATGTGTGCAGGCAGACGTTTGTAAACAAAGACAATGAGTTAACATTCCAATCACAGTGGAATGAAACAGAGCAGGAAGACTTTTTGGGAAATTGATGTCAGATAAGAGGTGTTTGTTTAAAATGGGGATGAATACTTGAATAAGCAAAAATAGTGCTTGCAGGTAGTGTAAGTTATGCAAAAGCAGTGCAGAGCCGTTGCTGAGAGGTAACGTTACCCGCTCATATGCACATGTAGGACCCCTAGAGACCGGGATTCAATTCCTGCCTCAACCCTTTACCCTGTTACCCCTATCTCCCTCTCACGTTCTGATATATCTGAATAGAACATAAAAAATATATGTACGGTAGACTGGTGTTCCATTCTCCTTAAAACAAAAAACTATGCGAAAGAATGATAACAGCCCTCTCACCTGTAGCCAGCCAGGATGTTCATCAGAGTGGACTTGCCGGCCCCTGAGGGCCCCATGATTCCAATCAGCTCTCGGCTGCAGAACCTCCCCGACAGGCACTTAAGTAAGGCTTTAAAACCTGGAAAAAGACCAGTAAGGAATAGGTCCATCTATGCAGTGGTTTAAAGTACTTAATTAAAAATACTTTAAAGTACTACTTAAGTAGTTTTTTTTGGTATCTGTACTTTACTATTTATATTTTCTTTTACTTCACCACATTCCTAAAGAAAGTTATTCCATACATTTTCCCTGACACACAAAAGTACTCATCATATTTTTAATGCTTACTTAGCAGGACATGAAAATGGTCAAATGCACTGACAAGTTGATTAATTTCAGTAACAAATCAAATCAAATTGTATTAGTCACATGCGCCGAATACAACAGAATGTAGGTCTTACATTACAGTGAAATACTTACTTACGAGCCCCTAACCAACAATGCAGTTTAAGAAAATACGGATAAGAATAAGATATAACAGTAATTAAAGAACAGCAGTGAAATAACAATTCGCAAGACTATATACAGGGGGGTACCAGGACAGAGTCAATGTGCAGAGGTAATATGTACATGTAGGTAGAGTTATTAAAGTGACTATGCATAGATGATAACAACAGAGAGTAGCAGCGGTGTAAAAGAGGGGGAGGGGTAATGTAAATAGTCTGGGTAGCCATTTGACTAGATGTTCAGGAGTCTTATGGCTCGGGGGTAGAAGCTGTTTAGAAGCCTCTTGGACCTAGACTTGGCGCTCCGGTACCGCTTGCCGTGCGGTAGCAGAGAGAACAGTCTATGACTAGGGTGGCTGGAGTCTTTGACAATTTTTATGACCTTCCTCTGACACCGCCTGGTATAGAGGTCCTGGATTGAACTCAGTTTTTCACAATTCCTGACATTTAATCCTCGTAAAAATGCCCTTTCTTAGGTCAGTTAGGATCACCACTTTTTTTTAAGAATGTGAAATGTCAGAATAGTAGTAGAGAGAATGATTTATTTCAGCTTTTATTTCTTTCATCACATTCCCAGTAGGTCAGAAGTTGACATACACTCAATTAGTATTTGGTAGCGTTGCCTATAAATTGTTTAACTTAGGTCAAACTTTTTGGGTAGCAAGTTGGGTGAATTATCGCCCATTCCTCCCGGCAGAGCTGGTGTAACTGAGTCAGGTTTGTAGGCCTCCTTGCTCGCACACGCCTTTTCAGTTCTGCCCACAAATTTTCTATAGGAGTGAGGTCAGGGGTTTGTGAAGGCCACTCCAGTACCTTGACTTTTTTGTCCTTAAGCCATTTTGCCACAACTTTGGAAGAATGCTTGCGGTCATTGTCCATTTGGAAGACTCATTTGCGACCAAGCTTTAACTTCCTGACTGATGTCTTGAGATGTTGCCTCAATATATCGACATCATTTTCCTCCCTCATGATGCCATCTATTTTGTAAAGTGCACCATTACCTCCTGCAGCAAAGCACCCCCAAAACATGATTCTACCACCCCCGTGCTTCACGGTTGGGATGGTGTTCTTCAGCTTGCAAGCATCCCCCTTTTTCCTCCAAACATAACGATGGTCATTATGGCCAAGCAGTTATAGTTTTGTTTCATCAGACCAGAGGACATTTCTCCAAAAAGTACAATCTTTGACCCCATGTGCAGTTGCAAACCGTAGTCTGGCTTTTTTATGGCGGTTCTGGAGCAGTGGCTTCTTCCTTTGTCACGAACTGGCTCGAAGTTCGTAACAAAAAGGGAGACCACGTGGAAATAAGGATTAACAAAATATATTTATTAACTGAAGTAAACTAAATACAATTAACAATGGTGTGTGTAGTCTGTAATCAGTAGTGTAATTGAGTGTTTGCGTGCATAAATGTGATAATGAGGGGTGTTGAAAGGTGCCAAAGCAAACAAACGGCCGCAAAAATGCCACAACCAAACTCTATACGTGTGTCTGCATGGAGAGTCTCTTCAATGAATGGGGAAGAGGTGTATTTATGGGACACGACCCTCCCGGCTCCGCTGACCGGCATCCTATTAAGGAAAACAAGAACAAAGAGAAAGAATACGGCAGAAAAAGTGGGAGGGTCGTCACACTTGCTGAGCGGCCTTTCAGGTTATGTCAATATAGGTCTCGTTTTACTGTGGATATAGATACTTTTGTACCCGTTTCCTCCAGCATCTTCACAAGGTCGTTCGCTGTTGTTCTGGGAATGATTTGCGCTTTTCGCACCAAAGTACGTTCATCTCTAGGAGACAGAACGCGTCTCCTTTCTGAGTGGTATGACGGCTGCTTGGTCCCATGGTGTTTATACTTGCGTACTATTGCTTGTACAGATGAACGTGGTACCTTCAGGCGTTTGGAAATTGCTCCCAAGGATGAACCAGACTTGTGGAGGTCTACATTTTTTTTTCTGAGGTCTGATTTCTTTTGATTTTTCCATGATGTCAAGCAAAGAGACACTGAGTTTGAAGGTAGGCCTTGAAATACATCCACAAGTACACCTCCAATTGACTCAAATTATGTCAATTAGCCTATCAGAAGCTCCTAAAGCCATGACATCATTTTCTGGAATTTTCCAAGCTGTTTAAAGGCACAGTCAACTTAGTGTATGTAAACTTCTGACTCTAATCTGTCTGTAAACAATTGTTGGAAAAATTACTTGTGTCATGCACAAAGTAGATGTCCTAACCGACTTAGCAAAACTATAGGTTTGTTAACAAGAAATGTGTGGAGTGGTTGAAAAACAAGTTCTAATGACTCCAACCTAAGTGTATGTAAACTTCCGACTTCAATTGTATAACACATTTTTTCAGTCTCCTGAGGGGGAATAGGCTTTGTCGTGCCCTCTTCACAATTGTCTTGGTATGCTTAGACCATGTTAGTTTGTTGGTGATGTGGACATCAAGGAACTTGAAACTCTCAACCTGCTCCTCTACAGCCCCGTCGATGAGAATGGGGGCGTGCTCAGTCCTTGTTTTCTTGTAGTCCACAGTCATCTCCTTTGTCTTGATCACATTGAGGGAGAAGTTGTTGTCCTGGCACCACACGGCCAGGTCTCTGACCTCCCTATAGGCTGTCTCGTTGTTGTCGGTGATCAGGCCTATCACTGTTGTGTCATCGGAAAACTTAATGATGGTGTTGGAGTCGTGCCTGGCCGTGCAGTCATGAGTGAACAGGGAGTACAGGAGGGGACTGAGCACACACCCCTGAGGAGCCCCTGTGTTGAGGATCAGTGTTGCGGATGTGTTGTTACCTACCCTTACCACCTGGGGACAGCCCATCAGGAAGTCCTGGATCCAGTTGCAGAGGGAGGTGTTTAGTCCCAGGGCACTATGGTGTTGAACGTTGAGCTGTAGTCAATTAATAGCATTCTCACATAGGTGTTCCTTTTGTCCAGGTGGGAAAGGGCAGTGTGGATTGCAATAGAGATTGCATCATCTGTGGATCTTTTATGGCGGTATGCAAATTGGAGTGGGTCTAGAGTTTCTGGGATAAACCCTAGACCCACTCCATTAAGTTTGCTGATGACACAACAGTGGTAGGCCTGATCACCGACAATGATGAGACAGCCTATAGGGAGGAGGTCAGAGAACTGGCAGTGTGGTGCCAGGACAACAACCTCTCGCTCAATGGAGCTGATCGTGGACTACAGGAAAAGGCGGGCCGAACATTAACATCGACGGGGCTGTAGTAGAGCGGGTCGAGAGTTTCAAGTTCCTTGGCGTCCACATCACCAACGATCTATCATGGTCCAAACACGCCAAGACAGTCATAAAGAGAGCACGACAAAACCTTTTCCTCCTCAGGAGACTGAAAAGATTTGGCATGGGTCCCCAGATCCTCAAACACTGGTTTTATGACACCTTCACACCCTGTTGTAAATTGAGAAAGAACTCTCCCTTTGGTCTCTAGTATCAAGATCGGAATGGCTTTGCTACAGAGAAATGTTTTCCTCACAAAAACTCTAACGTCAAAAAAAGTGAATATTGGAACAATATTTGTATGATAGGAATGTTAGGAATGGTCAGTGGGGACCTAAAGAATAATCATGTCATATTGTTTATTATTTTGTAATGTTATTAAAAACTGTATGAACCAAATAATGTAACTTAGGAAGGAAACACATTCTAGCTTTCAAGTTTCCATCCAATATGATGTTAGTATAATATGAAGAACGATTAAACTATTTTTGGTAAGATAGGAATGTGATTTTGGTTTTCTAATGAGATAATGTTTTTTCATGTCCGTTGCACATTAACTAAGCCACGCCCCTAAAGAGGTCAGAAGAGTGTGTCAGTGTAATGGAACCGCCTTTCCGACCAGAGTGCTTAAGAATTAACATATCAGACCAGCAGACGGACAGCGTGAGCTTAACGTTACAAATCATTGAAACTACCAGACCAGTACATTGCCAGGTTGCTGCTGGCGTGTAGTGGTTTGGAGCTGAACCCTGAATAATCCACCAAAGACTATGCCAGAAGACATGAGCGCGTGGTCCACACGTTGAAATGGTTGGAAACTCTGAAAACCAACACGAGATGAGAAGATAACCTTCACTACGAGAACAGAAACATTCACAGTCTGCAGCTGTGCATGTAAAGGTGGTCCTAGAACTTTGACTAAAGACACGGGGTAGGAAGGAAGAAATCCCATCTCAGACAATCACTGGTGCATCTGAGTAGCTGTTCTATTTGAACACTCCACTACTAGAGAAGCTCTACAACTAAGAAGGACATTGTGACCTCTGGTGGACAAGCCGAGCCTTACACCAAAGCATGAACTACAACTACCCCTCCCCATAGAAGGGTTGATTGGTTCAACAGAGATAGACAACAAACAAAGACATCTACGCGGAAATAGATACATTGCTTTTCTTATCCGAATGGGCAGTGGTTAGGATGCTAAGTATTCTGATTACTCTGAGCGTAGCTTCCAAATGTATGTACGATAAGTTTGACTCGCTATATCCCTCTCTCTTCCTGACCCCTTCCTTTTCATAACCAAGCAGTCATGCTGTTGTTAGTCCACTAGGGAACTGTTTCCATTGTATTACGTAAAGACAAGATGAAATCAAGAATAGTGTGATGGGTGACAATATTAGCCTTGTGAATCACTTACATTTACATTTACATTTAAGTTATTTAGCAGACGCTCTTATCCAGAGCGACTTACAAGTACATAAATTCATACTTTTTTGTACTGGCCCCCCGTGGGAATCGAACCCACAACCCTGGCGTTGCAAGCGCCATGCTCTACCAACTGAACCACACGGGGCCCGTTGTGAATGATATATTATCACTTGTGAATTATGCCCAGTTTAAGGCAAACAGCACATGCTTTTTTTGTGAGTAACTTTTTCAAATCATAGTCGCACACCTCATGTACCCTAGCCCATAGGCCTATATGTTGGATTAAGGTATCACAACTAAAGTGGCCAAATAACTTCTTAAAATGAAGCACATGAATCCGCTTTACAACAAGTGTAGAGCCTAACTAGCATACATATGCAGTGCATGAGTTTCAAGTTTGGGGAAGATCATTTTCTTAATAAAAGCATTACATGCATAACCGCATTTGTGATCACTTTTGAGAATGGTGTTTTCCTGCTAATGGAACAGGTTTTTTTCCTTGCTAAAACAGTTTTGTTATGCTAGTGGTTGTATTAAATTTGGGATTTATCGCATCCTACAATTGTCCCAAACTATGTTTGGAATATTTATTTTTCGCACAAAATGGAATAGGTCAACTTTTGTACTATGAGGAATAGTAGATTGACATAGGCTAGTGCTTTTGCTGTTCATTAGGCTTACTCATCTTGTTGGCTGACAAAAAGTAAATGTGGACAGTTCTTCCAATATCTTCAATATGTGCCTCAGAATTGGATAAGGACCCACGCAGTTGCTTCCCCAATGTGTTGGTCTTCACTTGTAGCCTGTGAGAAAGGGCGGTGGTTAGTGGTTAGAGCGTTGGGCCAGTAACCGAAAGTTTGATAGATTGAGTCCCTGAGCTGACAAGGTAAACATCTGTTGTTCTTCCCCTGAACAAGGCAGTTAACCCACTGTTCCTAGACTGTCATTATAAATAATAATTTGTTCTTATCTGACTTGCCTAGTTAAATAAAAAAGACCCAATCACGTGACTGAGAGCGATGTGAGTGAGAGGTGCTTTGGCACGCAGCTGGGAGAAGGGAATTATAATTATTATATACAGCCCAGGGCCATTGGTCGCAAACGGCATGGATTTTTTTAGGGGGCATTACGGCCACACAAAGCCGGGAAATTCAAGGCATTATCAAGTGCTTGTCAAATTGTGAATGAGAGACCGATGAAGTGTGTACAGCCTATGCAAAAAAACTAAGCAGAGATGCCTTTCATTTTTCAAATCATCATTAGAGTCGCATTATGCAGCATTAGAATGTATTACAAATCAAAACATATATCCCAACATTTTTATCACAACTAAAGTTACATAAATATAGGAGTACCTGTTTCTTTGTTAACCACTCAACACAGCTCAACACAGAATAGCCGCACGTGCGCACTCCCTCAAATCGTTTGGAGAAAATATAATTTCTATTTTGTTCAACTGTATTCTTCATACTATTCCCACCGTACCTTCTCTGGTATGCAATCTGGTTTCCGAACTGGTCATGTGTGCACCTCAGCCACGCTCAAGGTCCTAAACGATATCATAACCGCCATCGATAAGAGACAATACTCTGCAGCTTTATTCATCAACCTGACCAAGGCTTTCGACTCTGTCAATCACCACATTCTTATCGGCAGACTCAACAGCCTTGATTTCTCAAATGACTGCCTCGCCTGGTTCACCAACTACTTCTCAGACAGAGTTCAGTGTGTCAAATCGGAGGGCCTGTTGTCCGGACCTCTGGCAGTCTCTATGGGGGTGCCACAGGGTTCAATTCTCGGGCCGACTCTCTTCTCTGTATACATCAATGATGTCGCTCTTGCTGCTGATGATTCTCAGATCCACCTCCAAGCAGACGACACCATTCTGTATACTTCTGGCCCTTCTTTGGACACTGTGTTAACTAATCTGCAGACGAGCTTCAATGCCATACAACTCTCCTTCCGTGGCCTCCAACTGCTCTTAAATGCAAGTAAAACTAAATGCATGCTCTTCAACCGATCGCTGCCCGCACCTGCCCGCCCGTCCAGCATCACTACTCTGAATGGTTCTGACTTAGAATATGTGGACAACTACAAATACCTAGGTGTCTGGTTAGACTGTAAACTCTCCTTCCAGACTCACATTAAGCATCTACAATCCAAAATTAAATCTAGAATCGGCTTCCTATTTCGCAACAAAGCATCCTTCACTCATGATGCCAAACATACCCTTGTAAAACTGACCATCCTGCCAATCCTTGACTTCAGGGATGTCATTTACAAAATAGCCTCCAACACTCTACTCAGCAAATTGGATGCAGTCTATCACAATGCCATCCGTTTTGTCACCAAAGCCCCATATACTACCCACCACTGTGACCTATACTCTCTCGTTGGCTGGCCCTCGCTACATATTCGTCGCCAAACCCACTGACTCCAGGTCATCTACAAGTCTCTGCTAGGTAAAGCCCCGCCTTATCTCAGCTCACTGGTCACCATAGCAGCACCCACCCGTAGCACGCGCTCCAGCAGGTTTATTTCACTGGTCACCACCAAAGCCAATTCCTCCTTTGGCCGCCTTTCCTTCCAGTTCTCTGCTGCCAATGACTGGAACGAATTTCAAAAATCACTGAAGCTGGAGACCCATATCTCACTAACTTTATGCACCAGCTGTCAGAGCAGGTCACAGATCACTGCACCTGTACATAGCCCATCTGTAAATAGCCCATCCAACTCCCTCATCCCCATACTGTTATTTTTTTTTTGCTCCTTTGCACCCCTGTATCTCTACTTGCACATTCATCTTCTGCACATCTATCACTCCAGTGTTTAATTGCTAAATTGTTATTATTTCACCACTATGGCCTATTTATTGCCTTACCTCCCTTATCTTACCTCATTTACACACACTGTATAAAGACTTTTTTCTCTATTGTGTTATTGACTGTATGTTTGTTTAGTCCATGTGTAACTCTGTGTTGTTTGTGTTGCACTGCTTTGCTTTATCTTGGCACAGTCGCAGTTGTAAATGAGAACTTGTTCTCAACTAGCCTACCTGGTTAAATCAAGGTGAAATAAAAAAAAATCTAAAATACAATTTTGGCCTGACATGGCAAGCATTTAGACATGCAAGTGTCTCTTCATCTTGTACGATTTCTGTATCGTATTAATGTGGTTTCTGAGACTCTAAACACTTTTTCAGACATGTAGTACACACCTTATGTGTTCAGACTTTCAAATCCAGGCGAAAGTGCACGACCTGGGCTATGGGTTCAGCTAAAAGCCCTACGGTACTAGGGGCTCAATTACAGAGCAGAACACAGAGAAGTATTGAATTTTATTAATGACAAGGGAAAATGGTATAAAGGTCTATAGGCGCATTGTTTGGAAGTTGATGCGTGGTCAATAATGGTCTTTAAACACGGCTGACATAGCATCCCAACGCTACCCCAAAGGATAAAGTTATTGTTGATGAAATGTGAGGGTAAAATGTGAGTGTTGAGTTGAGCTCATCCTGCAGCGACCAAGTATTTCCCTTCTACATTCAACTTCCAAGCTGGCCGTTTTTTGTCGTTGTTGTTGTTGCATCCAGTCAATAAATCCTCCTTCTTAATGAAAAAAATAACCCTTGTAAAACAAACTACAGCATCCAGGAGGTAACGAATCACGGTTGTGATCTCAGCAGGCGACTATGGCGGGAATATTTTTTCTCCTCCTGTGCAGCAGCCCCACTAGTGACCTCATCAGGTCAATACTCCTTACAGTTGCCATAAGGTGTTCTTAAGGTGTTCATAAGGTGTTCTTAAGGTGTTCATAAGGTGTTCTTAAGGTGTTCATAAGGTGTTCTTAAGGTGTTCATAAGGTGTTCTTAAGGTGTTCATAAGGTGTTCTTAAGGTATTCATAAGGTGTTCTTAAGGTATTCATAAGGTGTTCTTAAGGTATTCATAAGGTGTGCGTAAAGGTGTTCTTCTATCCTCAGTGTTAAGAGAAACTCACTCTACATGCCTTAATAGATTGGAAGTGGTGGGGAAGTACACTACCTGACCAAAACTATGTGGACACCTGCTCGTCGAACATCTCATTCCAAAATCATGGGCATTAGTATGGAGTTGGTCCCCTCTTTGCTGCTATAACAGCCTCCACTCTTCTGGGAAGGCTTTCCACTAGATGTTGTAACATTGCTATGAATGACTTGCTTCCATACAGCCACAAGAGCATTAGTGAGGCCGGGCACGGATGTTGGGCGATTAGGCCTGGCTCGCAGTCGGCATTCCAATTCATCCCAAAGAGTTGAGGTCAGGGCTCTGTGCAGTTCAGTCAAGTTCTTCCACGCCGATCTCGAAAAACCATTTCTGTATGGACTTTGTGCACGGGGGCATTGTCATGCTGAAACAGGAAAGTGCCTTCCCCAAACTGTTCACACAAAGTTGGAAGCACAGAATCGTCTAGAATGTCATTGTATGCTGTGGCGTTAAGATTTCCCTTTACTGGAACTAAGGGGCCTAGCCCGATCCATGAAAAACAGCCCCAGACTATTATTTCTCCTCCACCAAACTTTACAGTTGGCACTATGCATTAGGGCAGGTAGCGTTTTCCTGGCACCCGCCAAACCCAGATTTGTCCGTAGGACAGCCAGGTAATAAAGCGTTATTCATCACTCCATAGAACGTGTTTCCACTGCTCCAGAGTCCAATGGCGGCGAGCTTTACACCACTCAAGCCGATGCTTGGCATTGCACATGGAGATCTTAGGCTTGTGTGCTGCTGCTCGGCCATGGAAGCCCATTTCATAAAGCTCCCGGTGAACAGTTTTTGTGCTGACATTGTTTCCAGAGGCAGTTAGGAACTCGGTAGTGAGTGTTGCAACCTGAGACAGATGATTTTTACGCGCTACAATGTATGTGCTTCAGCACTCTTCGGTTCCGTTCTGTAAGCTTGTGTGGCCTACCACTTTGCGGCCCAGCTGTTGTTGCTCCTAGACGTTTCCACTTCACAATAACAGCCCTTACAGTTGACCGGGACAGCTCTAGCAGGGCAGACATTTGCCGAACTGACTTTTTGGAAAGGTGGCATCCTATGACAGTGCCACGTTGAAAGTCACTGAGCTCTTCAGTAAGGCCATTCTACTGCCAATGTTTGTCTATGGCGATTGCATGGCAGTGTGCTCGATTTTATACACCTGTCAGCAACGGGTGTGGCTGGAATAGCTGAATCCACTAATTTGAAGGGGTGTCCACATACTTTTGTATATATAGTGTATATGTATTTATAGTGTATTTCCAATTAGCTAGTTCCACCTTGTCCTTGATCTCTGTCATGTGAGGTGATGACAGCATGTGATGTCATGTGATGTGATCACAATACTAGGGCAGGGTCAAAATGAATTAAACACATGCACGTGCAGGCACACACAAAGCTATGTTTACGTTACTTGTCAAGACTTTTTGGTGAGTAAAAATATATTCCCATTCAAAATTCTATTTCCCCAAATCCCTAAACATAACCCTAACCGTAAACCTAACCTTAACTCCTGACCCTAAACCTAAAACTAACCTCTAAACCTAACCTTATCCCTAACCCCAAACCCTAAACCTGATCCTTAAACCTATTAAATAGCATTTTCACTTTTCAGGACATGCAAAATGTCCAGATTTTTCATAAATGTTATTGTTTTCTTATCATGTCAGGACATTCTGGTCCTGACAAGAAAGGACAACAAGTCCACACACAAACACACACACACACACACACACACACACACACACACACACACACACACACACACACACACACACACACACACACACACACACACACACACACACACACACACACACAGAGAGAAAAAGAGGCTGGAGGTGTTTACATCTTAGTATTTGCTTTGGGGAACAGTTTAAAGGAAACTGGAATACTAGCAGTGTAAGACATTGTCGCATGCCAAAATATAATGTTGCTATTATGCAGGAAAACAGGTGCTTTTCCTGTCTCAGTTAGTTCCCCATGGCTTAAGACCTCTTTCAATTCCAGGAAGCACACTGTTCTATTAACTCTCCACATTATATCCTCAAACAGCACAGCAGCTCAGCTGTCTATTTTAAGGAACACCTTTGAGGCAGGATTTCAGCTAGATTTCAGTATGCTACTTATTCACATGCCTTTGTTTAGAAAAGGGCTTATCAGCAGCTAGCTGCACCACATCAATCAATGGCTCACTGAGAGTGCAGTGGATGGATGGATGGTGTGCGTGCGCACGCGTGCATGCGTGGGTGTGTCTGTGTGCATGTGAACCAGACTGAGATGTGCATTATGTGCTCCGTGGCTGTGATTTGAATTGGAATCTGCCACTTATTCTCGAGTGCTCTCGAGAAAGTCTGATTCAGACTGCAATGCTAAATAAGGCAGTGACATTTCAAACAACCTTCAATGCAGCTGACATTCCATTATGTTATATCAGACAGCCTGTGTAGAATGAGAGAACCAGCCTATATGACACAAGACTGGTCCGCAGTGCATTTATCTAGGCAGTGATGCTGCTGAACCGGGGGTAAGATGACAAACACTGACAATGGAAAGTGTTTTATTCAAGGTTTGCTCGTGGCTTTTGGGAAGGTGCCCGGTTAGTAATGGGAGTGGAAGAGTTTTTTTTGTCAAAGATCAGGGCTTTGCCAGCTCTGAGCTACAGGTCTACTAGTCTCTGACAGCTAGCGTGAGATTTGATCATGGCTTTGAAAATTCAGATCTTCAGGTCTGCCGTTCATTAATGTACAACTTGTGCCAGGTCATATGGTTAGGAAAAACTCCTGGAAAAACTCCTGGGCCTAATTGTGACTGGGTGATGATGGTAAATCCATGGGTTTCATAACAGATTACGAGTATGTCTGTGTGCTAGCTGGCATACCTCTGTGTCAGTCATCTGTGCTTACCTTGAACCTATGCTCCACTAAACCTTCATCATGTACAGTGGTGCATACAGTACATAAACACAGTACAACATCTACACTCAGTCAATTAGTTTAATTCTCTGACCCAGGTCTCTCTTATCAAGAGATTAGCTGTACTGAAATGCCTTGGCTGTCACACAGCCAAATTCATGTGACTTGTTGGGCAAGAATCAACTGATTCGTTGCTTTTTCCTTGATGATGGGGGACATAAAACAGTTACTATATTGATCTATCCCTGTCTGCCAGAAATGTACATGCAGCCCCAGAGTGAGATGTGGATTAGGCCATTCAAAGCAACTGACAACTGTTTGCAAACCTATCAAACTCCTAGGCTAGGCCAGGGGATACTTACACACTCAGTGTGTGGCACCATGGCACTCTTAATGACTATGTCTGGTTTCCAAATGGCACCCTCTCCCCTATATAGTGCACTACTTTTGACCAGGGCCCTGGTTAAAAGTAGTGCATTATATAGGGAATAGGGGGCCATTTGGGACGCATACCTGTGTATACGGATGTAAAGCCACAAGTTCCTTCACCCGGTAATGATGAGGTCCCCCAAAATGAAACATATAGGAGCTGTAATCGGTGTTCATGGATTTCAGAGACAGCTGTGTGTATTAGCATGGGGGCTGGCTGTGCTGGCTGAAGGGGATAGGTTCTCTACCACTATACTGCATGGCTTATGAATGTGAGGAACAGTGAGAAGGTAGAGAGAGAGAGAGAGAGAGAGAGAGAGAGAGAGAGAGAGAGAGAGAGAGAGAGAGAGAGAGAGAGAGAGAGAGAGAGAGAGAGAGAGAGAGAGAGAAAATCCTGCCCCAAACATCTGTTCATTTGAGGATCGTCGACAGACAATGTGGTGTATGTTACTGTACCTCTCTTTCTCCAGCACGGCCCTTCCCGGATGGTGTAGGAGAGCTCTGTGAATTCCAGGTCCACCGCCGAACGCTTGGGGAGATGGGAGAAATGCTGGGCCTCCGTGATGTGGTTCTCCACCTTCTTCAGATTTGTCAACAGAGAAGGCTCCTGTGTTCCCCCATTACAGATGGTTTCCTCCATCGGGATGCTGACTGATTCAGGTTCAGGAGGCTTTACGTCCATGCCACTATCAGCCATACCACCGTTCTGC
This sequence comes from Salvelinus fontinalis, assembly GCF_029448725.1. Taxonomy (NCBI): domain Eukaryota; kingdom Metazoa; phylum Chordata; class Actinopteri; order Salmoniformes; family Salmonidae; genus Salvelinus; species Salvelinus fontinalis. The sequence continues at coordinate 5,491,990 of NC_074688.1, forward strand.
AACAGGGGTGTAGCGTTGTGTTTGAGGCCCTACAGGAGGGAGGAAGAAATATATTTCCAATTTTTTCCCATATATCTTTTTACTTATTTTTATTTACATTGTCTCTGTTTTGTATTGTGTGTCGTGTATTCATCCTGCCTGCAAACCAAATTTCCATATGGAATAATAAAGATGACCTTTAACCACATGGCGGTGCAATTCCGATAGGATATGGTGATCCAAATGTGCCACTCACACACAATCCGGCAATTGTGCAGCTGGTAAGAACATCATCGGACAAAATGTATTCTTCCTTCCTTCCTATCCATAAAGTACAGGTCTGTAAGGTGGATCTGGTCTAGATGTTAGTGCTCTGGCAAGAAGCCCCTACTGTATCTGGTTGCAGTCTAAAGGGGCTGTGCTGATACATAGAAATCACTGAGTAGCAGCAAGTCCCAGGAGGTTGTTTTGAGGAGAGGAAACACCACTGGCTAACTGCAGAGGCAATGAACAAACATGTTTGTCTGTCTGTCTGTCTACCCAATCCTCAGAGTCAAACACCATGGATTCTGTTCTGCTCAAGCTGTCAGGGGGATATGTGCTTGTGATAAGAACTAGCTGCAGTTTCACTTTGATAAGAATTGTAGGATTGTATAACGTTCCCTGGGAACTTCGGAATTACAAGTAGGGGTAACTGTATTCCTAGGGCTTCCGTTGTTTCGGAAGATGATGAGCGCTTGAGAAACGCAATATTTTCCGTGATCCTAAAGTGATGAATCCGTTATTATAAAGATGATGGAAATAGAGATATGTAATCTGGATTTTGTTCTTAGAAGAGTCCACTGTAAAGTTCCCAGACGAAGGTGGTATAGTAATTTGTCCTTTTTTTTTCTGAAGACAGAAGTCACATTTAATCACTCATGGGTTCCTAATCCGTTGAGGATTAACATTTACTTTCTTTTACCCTTGATCTGGGAGGGCTGGGAGCTGATGCTGGGAGCTAAGGCCTGGAGCTGAGTCTTGGGAAAGTTGCAGCCGTTACAGGTACACTGCCAACCACTGGCATTCCAATAATGTATGGGATTGGTGTGATCCTCGACTTGCCCTTATTACAAATCTCGGCGCACACATTCTACTGACAAAGGGGAGAGAGGAAACCCTATTGGTCTCAAGGGACCCAGATTTGACAAAAGATACAGCCATGTTACGTGGGCCTAATATGTCACGAGTCATGACAGCCAAACTAGAAGCTACGGTACTCTAGGCTAATCCATGCCTGTCCTCTTCTGAACTGACCTCACTTACCAGGCCTTAGATCATTCAACCCAAATATCCCATAGCAGGCCTACAGTACATATCTAGTTAGGACCTTATGATGCCTTCGTATGGATTACATAACACCTATATCTGTTAATGTTCATACATTTTTTTTCAGGAAGATATTAACATCTTACCTGTTATATTTGAATGCCAGCTTAATTGTGTCTCATTTCACAAGTATTTAAATCAGGACAGGTTTTTTTTGGTCAGATGTGCATTTCCATCTATACTTTTTTTTTTTTAAAGGTTCTAAATGGTTCTTCAGCTTGTCACTGTAGAAGACCTGGTTCCAGGTAGAACCCCTAGAACCTTCTTGGATGACAAAGGTTTCATGTAGAACCCTTGCCCCTGTGTAGAGGAACTTTTGGAACCTTTTTTTCTAATAGTGTCGGACTGTGTGTAAATGTTGGTTAGTTCAGGAAATCAAGAAAGGTTCAAGTAAGTTACTACTTTTAAAACATACCCTAAAGACAGAGCTGGCGAACACAATGGAATGGAGAAATGGATCTACGGGTCTAGCCTCTACTGTTGTCACATCAATCATACTTTCATATCACATCAATCTGACTACATTTATGAATTTGTTGGATCACTATGTTATCACAGGAAGGAGAGCAAAAGATTACCATATTTCAACTAAGAGCTGAGGAAGGCAAGCTTTTTGATAAGTAATGTAGAACCTCTGCCTGAAGAATAATGAGATCAACAGGGAAGTAGGCTTGGTCTCTAATGACTTACTGTATGTAGTCTACTAGTAGGACCTAAATTCGTAGAAGAGTCTTTGGAGAAAGACTCTAACTCTAACTCTAACTGTCTGTACAGCACAGCCCCCCACCACATATAGAACACGTTGATTTGCCACGTTAAAACAGTTGTGTTGAAAGGAGTCGGTTAACCCATGTCATCATGTCCAAAACAAATGGTTTTGACACACTAGCTCCTCCTCTGCAGTGCAGGGGGCGGTTCCTCCTGCAGGCAGAGGAGGGTCGTTAGTGATTGGAGCCACCTGGGCTCAGGGTATAAAGCTGTCACTAATCACTCTTGCTCTCTCTCTCTCTCTGCTCCTCCAGGTATGCTCATGATTTGTTTGTTCCTTTTTAGTTTTGCATAGTTTTCACTCAGTCATGTTCACACACACATATTCATGCACCCATGCACTTTACATACACCTTACATTCTGATACTTCCACACCTCATTCCTGTTTCTTAGTTTAAAGTTAATAGTTTGTTTAATAATAAAGAACACTTTTAAATTGGCCTATACCTGTTGTTCGTGTCCCCTCATTTTTGTCACAGGCTATGAGCCGGCTTGTGACAAGTGGGGACTCGTCCGGGATAGTAGTTAACTTGGGTTAGTTTAGTTCAGATTGACAATTTTTTTTGTTTGAGTGGATGTTTTGGTTGGGCCAATTTTGTTTAAGATAGAGTTGAGAGCCATGTGTTCTTTTGGTTCAGTTAGCTTGGTAGCTAAGCAATTCACTCTGTGTTTTTCTGGGTTTTGTTCAGGTGGGAGTCCTCTCCTGTTCAGGCATATCAGCAAGTGTCCATAGGAGGCTTGTGGTGTTTTTGTTTTAGGTGGCAGTGAACGTGGGTAGAGCATCCCTTTCCCTTTTCCCCTACATCGGCTCGGGAGCACCTCCGTGGTTATGGGAGGGCCGCCAGTTTCTGGTTGTTTTTTCCACTCCACTGGTTTTGTGTGCATAAAACCCCACCACATGTGACTGCACGAAGACCAGGGCCAGTTAGTTAGTAGTTTTTGGAGGATAGTGGGGTGTGGCTCCTGTCCTTGAACCCAGATTGACAGCAGGTGAGTTGTGTTTTTTTTTTTGAGCATTTGTAATAGTTGTATTGGTTGAGGAAAATGTCTTCCATTTTGAGTAGTTTTGTTCAAGCTCCTTCAGAGGTAGCCTTAGAGTTGTGTACTAAGGAGCAGTTAATTGAAATTGCTGAACATTATCAGATTGAGATTGTTGATAAAAAAATTAAAGAGACTGTTAAAACTAGCTTAAAGCAGGGTCTTAGGGAAATGGGTGTTTTTGGCGGTCAGTCTGCTAGTAGTGAGGGTGCAAGTTTTCAGGCTAGCCCTTCATTAACTTTTGAGCAGCAGAGGGAACTGTTGCAAATGCAATTAGAGCAAATGCAAATGCAATTAGAGATAGAGCGATTGAGAAATGCTAATAGACCGGAAAGACTACCACAGTTTGATGTTTCACAGAATCTTCGTTTGTTGCCTAAATTTGATGAGTCAGATCCAGACACATACTTTACTTTATTTGAGCGTATTGCGGAAGCTAGAGCTTGGTCAGATTTGGACATGACTATGTTGTTGCAATGTGTACTTACAGGTAAAGCACGTGAGGCTTTTGCAGCACTGAGTGTAGCTGACAGTAAAGTTTATGCTAAAGTTAAATCAGCAGTTCTGAAGGTCTACGAGCTTGTGCCAGAGGCATATCGTCAACGTTTTCGTTACAGGAAAAAGTTAGATTCACAAACCTATTCTGAGTTTGTTTGTGATTTAACTTCTGCATTTAATCGTTGGTGTACAGCTTCTGAAGTTAGTACTTTTGAGGGTCTGTCTAATTTGATTGTGTTAGAACAGTTCAAAAATTCTGTTCCTGACCAGGTTGCTACATACATGAATGAACGTAAAGTTAAGTCTCCAAGTGATGCAGCAATCCTTGCAGATGAGTACAGGCTAACACATAAAAGCCATTTTGAGTCAAACAGTGATATGTACCATAAGAATAACTTTACTCCTAGGAATAGTAGGTCACCTTTTTGGGGGGCATCTTTCCAAAGGCCTCAGCAGAAGTTTGGGTCTGGAGGACTTAAAGCACCGGTTAATGCTAATACCTGTCGCTACTGTTTAGTTGAAGGACATTGGAAGAAAAATTGTCCTCTGCTTAAATCAAAACAGTCAGTTCAAGTTAAACCTGCTGTGATGGCAAGTCCTGTTACAGCCTCTGACCACCAGGGTGAGCTGTTTCAGCCACTAGTTGAGTTTGATTCTCAGTTTTCCCGCTGTGATTTTTCAGCCTTTATTTCAGATGCTGTAGTGTCCCTGGTAGATGGCAACCAGAATGTTAAAATCAAGATCCTAAGAGACACTGGAGCTTTAGATTCTTTTATTCTGGAATCTGTTTTGCCGTTCTCTAAAGAGTCTGATACTGGCCGTTGTGTAATGGTATGTGGTATGGGTTTAGTTCCATTCTCTTGTCCTTTACATGAAGTTACCCTAAAATGTGGTCTGGTAGAGGGTGATGTAGATGTTGGGGTTAGACCTCAGTTGCCAGTAGAGGGAGTGCACATGATTTTGGGGAATGACTTGGCAGGTAGTAAGGTGTGGGCAGATGGCAAATTAAACATCTGTAAGAAGCAACCTTCAGTGACCCCTGCAAGGGAATCTCCGGATCAGAACTGTGTGTCTCCTGAGGTATTTCCAGTTTGTGCGGTTACCCGCGCAGCCTCTCGTAAGGAGATTGAGAGTAAGCCAGAAAGTCTTGAGTTGCCAGTCAAACTCCAGACAGAACAGTTGACTAGTTCTAGAGATTCATTGATGGCTGAGCAAAAAGCCGATACTACTTTGGCTGATCTGTTTGATAAAGTGGTTCCTGATTCAGTGGTGAGGAATAGTGCTCAGTGTTATTTTCTTCTTGATGGGCTGTTGGTCAGGAAATGGGTTCCACACTATGATAAGGGTTTAGGAGAACCAGTCTTTCAGATAGTTGTACCTACTACTTTGCGAAATAAAGTGTTGCAAACTTCACATGGTGATGTGGCAGGTCATATGGGTGTTCGTAAAACGTATGATCGTATACTTCGTTATTTTTTCTGGCCACGTTTAAAGCGGGATGTATCTCAGTTTATTAAAACTTGTGATACGTGTCAGCGCACAAGCAAGCCAAATCAGGTTGTAAAGCCTGCACCGTTGTATCCAATACCAGCCGTAGGGCAACCTTTTGAGCATCTTATTATCGATTGTGTTGGGCCATTACCAAGGTCCAAGTCAGGTCATAGCTACTTATTAACTGTTATGTGTCAAGCAACCAGATATCCGGCAGCTTTTTCTTTGCGTACCATAACTTCAAAATCAGTAGTTAAAGCTTTAACTCAATTTATTTCAACATTTGGGATTCCAAAAACCATCCAGTCAGATCGGGGGTCTAACTTTACCTCTCATTTATTTGCTCAGGTTCTCAAACAGCTTAAAGTTAAACACAACAAGTCTACTGCGTTCCATGCCCAGAGCCAGGGAGCTTTGGAACGTTTTCATCAAACTTTAAAATCCTTGCTTCGTGCATATTGTACGGAACTGTCTGCCGACTGGGAGGAGGGGTTACCTTGGCTGTTACTAGCTGCTCGTGAAGTAGTGCAGGAAAGCACAGGGTTTAGCCCAAATGACTTAGTGTTTGGCCATAAGGTGCGTGGGCCTTTAGCAGTGTTGCAGGATGGTTGTTTGCCTGAGGAACCACCTCGGAACCTTATTGACTATGTAAATGGTTTTAGGTTGAAGTTGTATAGGGCTGGTGAACTAGCGAAAGAAACTAAAATGTTCTCAACGGAAAATGAAACTGAAATATGACGGACAGGCTGAGCTGCGTGAGTTTAGTCCCGGTGATCGGGTACTTGCTCTTCTGCCTCTTGTAAGTTCACCTTTTCAGGCAAAATACTGTGGTCCTTTCACTGTTGCGTAAAGTGTCAGATTTGAACTATCTTATTGAAACCCCTAGTCATAGGAAGTCCTCTAAATTATGCCATGTGAACCTGTTAAAATGTTATCACTCCCGTGATCTAAGCAAAGTTGAAGGCACTCCAGCAGTGAGGTCAGTGTTGACTGCTGCCCCAGTCCCTGCATCTTGTGGCTTTAATTTGGTGGAGGGGGGAGAAGAGGAAGTTAAAGTTTCAGATGAGGTCTTACAAGGACGGTTGAAAAACTCCCAGACTTTGCAAAACCTTGGGGTTTTGGTAGATCATTTAGACTCTGAGAAACGTGATGAATTGGTAGCTCTTATTAGAAACTACCCTGTTTTGTTTTCTGACACTCCATCGCAAACCCACTTAATTGAACATGATATAGACATCGGAGATGCTAAGCCTATCAAACAGAGATTTTATTGTGTGTCTGAGGAGAAGAGATTGAAACTGGAAACAGAGGTGCAGTATATGTTGGACAATGGTATTGCGGAGCCATGTTGTTCAAATTGGGCTTCACCCTGTCTATTGGTCAAAAAGTCTGATTCTACTTTCAGACCTTGCACTGATTATAGAAAAGTTAACAATATTACTAAAGCAGACCTTTACCCTCTTCCTAGGATGGAGGACTGTATTGATCAAGTTGGGTCAGCAAAGTATGTTAGCAAATTTGATCTTTTAAAGGGATATTGGCAAGTACCCCTTACCAAAAGAGCTTGTGAGATTGCTGCCTTTATAACTCCATCTGGTTTGTTCTCTTATAAAGTGATGCCTTTCGGCTTGCGGAATGCTCCAGCCACCTTCCAGAGGCTAATGAATCGGGTGGTCTCAGGTCTGGAAGGGTGTGCCGTGTATTTGGACGACGTGGTCGTCTACTCAGACTCCTGGGAGGAGCATGTTCGGAGAGTACAAGGCCTGTTTGAAAGACTGGTGTGGGCCAGGTTGACTATTAATTTGGCAAAATGTGAGTTTGCCAAAGCTACAGTCACATACCTAGGCAAGGTTGTGGGTCAGGGATTTGTCTGTCCCGTGGAAGCCAAGGTTCAGGCTGTGAGGCAGTTCCCACAGCCCTCTACAAAGAAAGAACTGATGCGCTTCCTGGGAATGGCGGGGTACTACCGTGCTTTTTGTAAACTTTTCGGTAGTAGTGTCCCCACTGACCAATCTGTTGAAGGCCAAGGCTGAATTTATCTGGTCCACCCAGTGTCAAGAGGCATTTGATGCAGTTAAGACTCTTTTGTGTTTGGCACCTGTGTTGGCAGCACCAAATTTTGGGAAACCTTTCAAATTGCAGGTAGACGCCAGTCAAATCGGTGCTGGGGCTGTGCTTCTCCAGGAGAATGACGACAAGGTTGAGTGTCCAGTCAGTTTCTTCTCCCGAAAATTTAATAAGTATCAGAAAAACTATTCTGTAATTGAAAAGGAGGCTTTAGGTCTCATTTGGGCTTTACAGCACTTCGAGGTCTATGTTGGTTCTGGTTTGACCCCTTTAACTGTGTTCACTGACCACAACCCACTGGTTTTTCTGAGGTCCCTGCAAAACCCCAACCAGCGCCTGATGCGTTGGGCTTTGTTCTTGCAACCATTCAACCTTGATATTAGGCACATTAAGGGTAAGGATAATATCATTGCTGATGCTCTGTCCCGTGCTCCTTTAACCTAGCTTGTACCTTTTCTCTGTTGACCCCTACGGGCTGTCTGTGCCTCTTTCCTCTTAAATTGCTCCCCAGGTACCAGGGCTGCCGAGTTTGAGGGACGGACAGTCGGCTGGGGGACACGGGGCTACTGCTAGGAGCCGGGATTGTTTTTTTTTGTTTATTTGTTTTTGGGGAAATTTGAATTATTTTGATTATGTTGGAGGAAGTTGGGTTGAGGGTGGGACCCTCATTTTAAGGAGGGGGGTGTCACGGCTCCTCCTCTGCAGTGCAGGGGGCGGTTCCTCCTGCAGGCAGAGGAGGGTCGTTAGTGATTGGAGCCACCTGGGCTCAGGGTATAAAGCTGTCACTAATCACTCTGGCTCTCTCTCTCTCTCTGCTCCTCCAGGTATGCTCATGATTTGTTTGTTCCTTTTTAGTTTTGCATAGTTTTCACTCAGTCATGTTCACACACACATATTCATGCACCCATGCACTTTACATACACCTTACATTCTGATACTTCCACACCTCATTCCTGTTTCTTAGTTTAAAGTTAATAGTTTGTTTAATAATAAAGAACACTTTTAAATTGGCCTATACCTGTTGTTCGTGTCCCCTCATTTTTGTCACAGGCTATGAGCCGGCTTGTGACACTAGGCTAATCAATACATCCCACTGGTGTTACAATATCTTATAAACAGGTCCCTGATTGGCTCCATTTCTCACAATTAGACCCTATCTATGTGAATTAACCAGTCAAAATAGCTACAGTATATCTACACTGTAGAATTTGACAGTATTTTACAGGCAGCTCGGTGCAAGTAAAATTCTGTATTTAATATTACAGTACACCTACTGTAATATAAAAACAGTATCAAAGCAAGTACTGTGTCATGACACATAGTACAATACCGTAGAATGTACTGTATTATACTGTAAAAAGTAAATGTTACCGTAATCGGAATTAATTAATGGATGAATGAATGGATAAATTAACTAAATTCAGTGAGGGGAGAGGAGAGGTCTGTATTTCACAGTATTTTACTGTAATTACAAGGGATTGATGCAAGCAGGTTGGCTGCTAGGTAAAGTGTTTACACATTACAGCATATTAATGACTTCTAGACGTCTTAACAATGGCTTCCAAACTGGCAGCGACTACAGGGCAAAACAGGCCAAAAGGACCAAAATGCTCAACCATTTAAGGGTTAAGACTAGCTGCCACTCCAACCTGTCCCCTATAGATAGATATAGCTCTGTCTGTAGGAATTTTCATACTATCATCCCGTGCCCAAGAAAGGGACAGTAACTGAACTGAATGACTACCGACCAGCAGCATTCATATCCGTCATCCTGAAGTGCTTTGAGAGGCTAGTCAAAGACCACATAACCTCCTCCCTCCGCGACACACTCGACCGTCTCCAAATCGCCTACCATCCCGACAGATCCACGGACGACGTAATCGCCATTGCACTGCACACTGCCCTCACCCACCTGGACAAAACAAATGCATATGTGAGGATGCTGTTCGTCGACTACAGCTCGGCCTTAAATACCTAAGCTCACCGCAAAGCTCACGGCCCTGGGAATGAGCTGTTCCCTATGCAACTGGGTCCTAGACTTCGTGATGGACCGCCCCCAGATGGGGAAAATAGGCAACTACCTCCTCCACACTGATCCTCAACACGGGGGGCCCCGCAAGGGTGCGTCCTCAGTCCCCTTCTGTACTCCCTGTATACCCACGACTGCATCTAACTCCATCATCAAGTCCGCTGATGACACGACAGTAGTAGGCCTGATTACCAACAACGACGAGACGGCCTACAGGGAGGAGGTAGACACTCTGACGGAGTGGTGCAAGGTAAACAACCTCTCCCTCAACATCAGCAAAACAAAGGAACTGTTTGTGGACTTCAGGAGGAACCAGGCTGGCCATCCTCATCAACGGGGCCGCCGTGGAGACGGTCAAAAACTTTAAGTTCCTCGGTGTACACATCTCCGGGGAGTTGAAATGGTCAAACTACACAGACACCGTGGTGAAAAAGGCACGACAGCGACTTTTCAACCTCAGGAAGCTGAAAAAATGTGACCTGTCCCTCAGGAACCTCGCAGTGTTCTACAGGGGCACCATAGAGAGCATACTGTTGGGCTGCATCACAGCTTGGTACGGCAACTTGGTATCAATGCCGACCACAAGGCGCTACAGAGGGCGGTACGCTCAGCCAAATGCACCAATGGGAGCACACTGCCTGCCCTCCAGGACACCTACAACACCAGGTGTCGCAGGAAGGCCAGGAAGGTCATCAGGCACCCCAGCCATCCGAGCCACGGACTGTTCTCTCTGCTCCCATCACTCAGACGCAGGCAGTATAGGATCATCATGGAAAAAAACTGAAAGAATGGCCAATAGCTTCGACACCCAGACCATCAGGCTGCCTAATAACCACCACTAATCAGATACCTGCTCTGCCTGTCCCCCTACTGCACCCCTGGACTCTTCCCTGTTGCTCCCCCTATGGAGAGCCCCCCCAACAGACATTTACCCTGCCCTCACCCCAATGGTATTTTACCATGTTACAGTTGTAAATATGTATATATTATTATTGTTCTTTTTTACTGTTCATTCACTTCCCTTTGACCTGCACTGTTGCAGATCAGAGTTTAAGATTTTCTCTGTACCCTGCATTTACATCTGCAACCTTGTGAATGTGACTAATAAACTCTCTAAATCGCTACATTTTAAATTGATGGGGCTACTATAATCAGATAGGGCGTTAAATTGGTACAGCATTCCCCTCTCATGGATGCAACAAATATAGCCTCATACAAGGCACCCCTCAAAATAAATTAATGAGCCAGAAACAACAATACCATGCACCATGCACCATGTCAAAAGGCGTTTGGCGCTCCAAAGATATGGTACAGTACTGTATTCTGTGGAGTGGAATTACAGTACCATTTTAAAAAGAGCAATTTTCTCACAATTTACCATAATATACCATAACTTTTCCCACAAAGCACCATAACGTTTCAGAGTTGCATTTTTTTTTTTTTACCGTTGATAATATCTAAAATTACCATTTAAATGACCGTTTTCTGTTAGTGTATATGTAATAAATGCATCGGATTAACTTTGATACAATGACAAATGTCATAATACTTCATAATAATAATTTTAAAAATCGTTAAAAAATAACTCACCTGAAGTTAACTCAGGATAAGAGGAATGTGTTCTGTTCCTTCCTCTATCATGTGAATTAAGACAAGACAGGGTTAATTTAACAGCTCTTGTTAAAAAAAAATGATTGAATCATATAAAATAACAGAAATGACAGGTGACGTTCGATGTCAAGCAGCACTTGCGGATTATAATAACGTCTGGTCCATGTTTATGCGTCCTTACGATTAGGATGCGATGCTTGCTCTCTTCTTCTAAATCCTTAGGTGCGCTAGAACCGGCAGATCTGTCCTGAAATAGAAAGATCCACTCTCATTTCCGAGATGTGACGACTATCAGTCATTCAGAGTCCCATTTCGGAAAGAGAATGAATGGATAGCTCAACCTGAGGTTCTGTGACAAAATGCAACGTTCAACTAAATTAAAGGACAACTGATGCAATGACAGACCTTACATTCGCGGCTTCCCAATAAGTTAGCTTTTTCTGACGGTATTCAGCCTATCTTCACACTGCGTACCGCAACACAGGCTGCTAGGCTACACGGTCATGGTATTGCCCGCTTCTAGCATTCAGCGCTCTCTGCCTGTGTCGCTAAGGCGTTCCTCGCGGGCGTTCTGGGTGTGGACCAGGGGTCCGTTTTGAGGCGAGATGTTAAAGCGTCAATCAGTAGTTGAAACAATATCAAAGAACACCCCGCCACTGTTTAGCTAAAAAGTTGATGGATGGGACTGGAGAAATGTAACCACTCTCAAATTCATAGACAGAGCTATGGATGCTAGGACTATTTTCGCATGGGAAGAAATCGAGGCCATGGTGCCTGCTACATTGTTCTTGGAAATACAGATCCATTCATCTTAATTCAGGATGACAAGGGAAGTTATGTAAGCTGTACACTACATCAACGGATAATCGACAGAATAGTCTTATAGTAATAGTTTCTAATATCTTAGAAATGGAAATTTAATGTAGCTATGCAGGGATAGATTGGCCTATTTTATATCTATTTTTTTGCCATTTTATAATCTATGTTATGTAGGCCTATGTATAGCCTAAATCAGTTGTATCAGACCAGTCTTGTCCCCCAGCTTGCCCCCTTTCTCTGAAACATAGGTCTGTTAGCCTACATCTCAAAACTATTGCGAAAACTATGAGGGCTGACAAGAATGAGGAGAATGTCTGTGACATCTTGAATGTTGCACAACCGTGGCTGTGTTTGTGCCTGTGTGTGTATCTGCGTGTGTTTGTAGGTGTCTCTACGCATGCGTTTGTTTATGTGTTTTATATCTTCAAGCAATGTTCATAATATTGTTGTTCCTTTAGGTTGTTGGAGACAACATTGCATTCCACAGATAAACGCAGGGTTGTGATGATAATGGCAACGTGCCACAGCTAGTTGACTGGGGGGCTGCATTTCCAAGAGACCGTCTCAGCCCTCGGAACACTACATGTTGAGGCTTGAACACCTGAAAATTCACCAACGTCCACTGTTGCATTGTTTCGTTGTCATTTCGTGTCCCTCCACAGCTGCAGGGCAGGAATTTGTCTGCATTGACTCCTGGTGTGTGGGGTGTGGGGTGTGGGGTGTGGGGAAGATGTACGCCATCATTCAATCAATTACAGATGAAGGTAAACCACACTCAGGGTTCCCTCACAACGTACATGCTTTATTCTGAGGACTTGTTGGTTTAAGTCCACATCCAATGCCCCTTTAAGGCCGGCACCTGTTCCATTGATGCTGATGCTGCAGAGTCTAGGTTACTTTGGGTGAGGCTGGAGGTTACTAGAGTTCAGATGACTTCTCAAGTGTATACACCAACACACTATCTAACAATAAAGCATGATCAGATCTACTATATCTTCATAAGTGTGTACACAATGTACTGTAGGTTGATATGGAGATAAGATACAGTATGTACATTCGGAAAGTATTCAGACCCCTCGACTTTTTCCACATTTTGTTACGTTACAGCCTTATTCTAAAATGGATTAAATCCTTTTTTTACTCATCGATCTACACACAGTACCCCATGATGACAAAGCAAAAACAGGTTTAACATTTTTTTTTTACCAAAAAAATTAATAAAATGACTGAAATATCATATTTACATAGGTATTAAGACCCTTTACTCAGAACTTTGTTGATGCACCTTCGGAAGCGATCGGGTCGGGTCTTCTTGAGTATGATGGGTCTTGAGCCTCGGGTCTTTTTGAGTATGACGCTACAACCTTGGCACACCTGCATTTGGGGAGTTTCTCCCATTCTTCTCTGCAGATCATCTCAAGCTCAATCAGGTTGGATGGGGAGGTGTCGCTGCACAGCTATTTTCAGGTCTCTCCAGAGATGTTAGATCGGGTTCAAGTCCAGGGTCTGGCTGAGCCACTCAAGGACATTCAGAGACTTGTTCCGAATCCACTCCTGCGTTGTCTTGGCTGTGTGCTTAGGGTAGTTGTCCTGTTGAAAGGTGAACCTTTGCCCCAGTCTGAGGTCCTGAGCACTCTGGAGCAGGTTTTCATCAAGAATCTCAATGTACGTTGCTTCGTTCATCTTTCCCTTGATCCTGACTAGTCTCCCAGTCCCTGCAGCTGAAAAATCCCCACAGCATGATGCTGCCACCACCATGCTTCACTGTAGGGAAGGAGCCAGGTTTCCTCCAGACCTTTGGCATTCAGGCCAAAGAGTTCAATCTTGGTTTCATCAGACCAGAGAATCTTGTTTCTCATGGTCTGAGTCCTTTAGGTGCTTTTTGGCAAACTCCAAGCGGGCTGTCATGTGCTTTCTATTGAGGAGTGGCTTCCGTCTGGCCACTACCATAAAGGCCTAATTGGTGGAGTGATGCCGAGATGGTTGTCCTTCTGGAATGTTCTCCCATCTCCACAAAGGAACTCTGGAGCTCTATCAGAATGACCATCGAGTTCTTGATCACCTCCCTGACCAAGGATCTTCTCCCCTGATTGCTCGTTTTGGCTGGGCGGCCAGCTCTAGGAAGAGTCTTGGTGGTTCCAAACTTCTTAAATTTAACAATGATGGAGGCCACTGTGTTCTTGGGGACCTTCAATGCTGGTACCCTTCCCTAGATTGGTACCTCAACACAATCCTGTCTCAGGGCTCTACGGACAATTCTTTCAACCTCATGGCTTGGTTTATCTCTGACATACACTGTCAGCTGTGGGACCTTATATAGACAGGTGTGTGCCTTTCCAAATCATGTCCAATCAATTGAATTTACCACATGTGGACTCCAATTAAGTTGGAGAAACATTTCAAGGATGATCAATGGAAACAGGATGGACTGAGCTCAATTTCGAATCTCATAGGAAAGGGTCTGAAAACTTATGTTAAGGTATTTCTGTTTTCTATTTTTAATAGATTTGCAACCATTTCTAAAAAACTGTTTTTGCTTTGTCATTGTAGGGTATTGTGTGTAGATTGATGAGGGGAAAAAATATTTTATGAATTTTCGATTAAGGCTGTAACGTAACAAAATGTGTAAAAAGTCAAGGGGTCTGAATGCTTTCGAAAGGCACTGTATAATGCAAAAGGCTGTTAGGTTGGAAATTATTATTATATCTAACAAATCAACATGCTCAATTTCATAATAAAAAAAATCGTTATTGAGCTACTTTGAAGGATTTGGAAGCATGCCTTCATTCTATATCAAAATTGTTGTGGCCCTCCATTTAAGTTGTTACATACTGGAATGGTGACCCCTGGTGGAGAAGCAAAGTTATCTTAAAGAGCCCACTGTAGATTTATTTACAATAATATTTGGTGTAGGGGCATATTTGTTGACAAAATGGTAGTCTACATTGGGGATTAGGCACAGGACCAGAACCATTGAATGTCACGGTCGTTAAAAGGAGAGGACCAAGGTGCAGCGTGGTGAGCGTACATTTTCTCTTTATTTTAGAATGACGCTGACAAAAAACAATAAACCATACAAAAACAAACCGTGAAGCTCAAAGGCTATGTGCCCTAAACAAAGTCAACTTCCCACAAAGACAGGTGGAAAAAAGGGCTACCTAAGTATGGTTCTCAATCAGAGACAATGATAGACAGCTGCCTCTGATTGAGAACCACACCCGGCCAAACACAAAGAAATACAAAACATAGAATAGCCACCCCAACTCACACCCTGACCAAACCAAAATAGAGACATAAAAAGGATCTCTAAGGTCAGGGCGTGACATTGAATTAGGAATTAGAACTCTGGGGCCATGATTCTGGAGCATCATAAGATATATTCAAAGGCAGAGCACAGAGAGAGCAGGATAAAGATTTGAAAGAATACAAGAATACAAGAATACACAGATTTTTAAAGAATAATCAAGAACAATAAACAGACTGGACAACTTCACATAACAGATAGTTCACTCAAATGACCTTCTGTATATGAACTCTTCCTTAACCAGACTATTCTATGTGAGACTTAGATCCCTATACTCCACAGAGCCAGAGCTCTAGGCATATAGTAACAATACAATACAGGTGCTTTTAGGGGCCATAGCCCCTAATCACTAACATTAGCTTGTGTACATAACCAGAGCCCCTATTCAGTTTACATAACATTGACCTAAGGTAGCATGCTCTTGTTTGGATGGATCAACCACCTTGATGCTGTTCTATAGAAATGTCTTAACTGATTACATCCCTGACCTCATCAAAAGGGAGCAAGCTGGAGGGAGGAGCACTGACACACACACACACAAGGCATGCAAAGGCAACGTGGTTATTTATTGGTAATTTGTTTAATACGGTCTTAGATTCAGCAATCCTACCACCAGGTCATGCATGGTTGGTGGTAGGAGTGCTCCTCGGCTTCCAATGTTAGAATGGAAGGTGTTCTTTGGAATGAAAGGCTCTTCTGGGCGTAATGAAGCAAACAAGTTCAATGCCACTGTGTAATTCTAAAAAGCCCTCGTTAAATTGGTTCACCTTTATCGAAAAAAGATGTGTGTAGATTCAAGAATTCTGTCACGCCCTGATCTGTTTCACCTGTCCTTGTGCTTGTCTCCACCCCCTCCAGGTGTCGCCCATCTTCCCATCTTCCTCGTCTCGTTTGTTCAAGTCTACCAGCGGTTTGTCTCAGCGCCTGGGTTTCCCTAGTCTCTCTTTTTCTCATCCTCCTGGTTTTTGGACCTTTGCCTGTCCTGACCCTGTACCCGCTGGCCTGACCACTGCCTGTCTCTGAGCCTGCCTGCCGTCCTGTACCTTGGCCTCTGCTCTGGATTATCAGCCCGCCTTCCGTGACCTGTCGTTTGCCCGCCCCTGTGGTTACAATAAACATTGTTACTTCACACCGTCTGCACTTGGGTCTTGCCTTGATTCCTGATGAATTCACGTATAAGGCTTACCTGCAGTGCTTCTCAAAAGTTGTGTGATCTATTGTGTGAATTCTCAATAAGAATGATGAACTGGTAATTAACATGCAATTATGTTCTTTAAACAACAGACAAACAATATAAAACACCCTTTTTAGTAGGGTTCACGATATAGAGTGATTGTGATTTGTGTTTACGTCAACATCACTTTTAATTTGCACTGTCCCCTTTAAGACCCGTACCTGTTCCACTGATGTTGTTGCTGTAGCTTCTAAGTTACTTCACCCAGGTAAGACTTCTCTAGTGAGGCTTACTAGAGTTCCTATCCCTTCTCAAGTGTACACAACAGAACAACATACTATCTAACAATAAACTATTATCCGATCAACTATATTGTCATACGTGTATGTCTAACATAAGTTCATATGGAGATATTGTACAAAAAAACTGTTACGTTTGACATGATTCATATACAGCATTGAATTTATTCAACATGCACAATTTCATAATGAAAAATATATTATTGAGCATATCTCGATTGATTTGTAAGCATTTCCACTGAATCAAAATATAAATGCAATATCCCATGTTTCATGAGCTGAAATAAAAGATCCCAGAAATGTTCCATATGCACAAAAAGCTTACTTCTCTTACATCCGTTACTGGGCATTTTTCCTTTGCCAAGATAATCCATCCACCTGACAGGTGTGGCATATTAAGAAGCTGATTAAACAGCATGATCATTACACAGGTGCACCTAGTTGTATTCCCGTTCATGTGAAATCCATAGATTAGGTCCTAATGAATTTATTTGAATTGACTGATTTCCTTATATGAACTAAAATTGTTGCATGTTGAGTTTATATATTTTTGTTCAGTATACTTTACCTTAATTGTTGTGGCCCTCATTCTAAGTAATTACTGAATGGTGACCCCCAGTGGAGAAAGTGAAACTTGAGCTCGTAGTCTATTGGCATCTAAAAATGGAATATTTGGCATGACAATGTCTGACAAGGAGTTGGCATGATAGCGCTTGTAAACAGATTGGCACTCACGCCACATGCCAGTTCAAAACATACATTACACATACATTGCACAATAGCATCAGATAAAGGGAAGAGGAAGAACATCTTATTCGTTTCTGTCCTTGCCAGGAAATTCCCCCGATAAGGAGTGGCTACTGGTTCAACATAAATATGTAGTACTGTACCCTTCCAACCGGACCTGAATACATGAGGAGTATGAGGACCGTTGCACCTGTTCTCTACACAGCTCTGCTGTTGCTGGTCCCTGGGATCCTGACAGAAAGTAATGTTGAATATATTTACTTACTACAGCTTAGTAATGTCATCTCTATATAGTTATCATCTATCTATCTCTATATAGTTGACTTTGTAAATGACCATTTCAACAGTCTTCCGTTGAGCTGGTCGTAGTCAACAGCATCTCAAACACACCCAATGGGACCTACAGTACTGGTGTCGCATTCAGAGGGATCCCTCAGCGGTGCCGTGAGAAGACTAACAGGAGACCAACGCAGGATTCAAGTTAGTAGATTACTAGGTTACATTGTCTCATTGTTAGATGCTGTGTTGTTCGATTCTTAGCCGTTGTTGTGTCAGTGATTGTATTGTATGTCAGATGTCATTGGTGAACACTGTTGTTTTTGCAGTTTCACCTACACAGAAGACTGCAACTATGGTCCCTTCTTTGTGGTGGGGGGGGGGGGGGGGGGGGGGTTGCTTAGGGACAAGTCATCTGATGCAAATAATGGAAAACGCATCCAAGTTATTTACAATGACCTTCATAAAATATAACACCTCTGTCACACAAATGCTGCACATACTGGATAACTAGTCACACATTGACCTATTTGGACATTATTTCTGCCTGGTCTTGGCTGTTATATCCCAGAACCAAATGACCGCATCATCCTGAGATTTACAGTGTTCATCTCGGGCTCGCACTCTGTGAGTGGCAACAGTTAGAACCCTGGGAACCTGGCAGCAAGAAATCATGTAGAAGATGTTTACCTCTCTGCATTTCAAACGCGCCCAACAAGACCTACAGTTCTGACATCGCATTCAGAGGGATCCTTATCGGAGCCGTGAGGAAACTGCAGACCAATGCAGGATTTAAATTAGTAGATTATTAGCTTCCATTGTGTCATTGTCAGATGCTGTAGACTGTTAGACGTGCATTCAAATCATTACAGTTTAAGCAACTGTGTAGAATATTTCAGTGGCCATGTACAGACAATGTTCTGTAGTGCAAGGTGTCATTCATTGCATTGCATGGCATGGAGTGATACTGCGTTTTGTACTTGTCTTTAATGTCAAAGATAATTGTAGTATTCTGGCATTTCACAACGTCTCAAATAAAAAAGAAATGCATTGTTCTCTTGTTTTTGCCGTTTCACTTACAGAGGACACCAAACTATGGTCCCTTCCTGGTGAGTGTGAATGGTGTTGTAATGGGTGCGTGTTGGTGGCAGCGAAGTCAGGCGCAGGAGAATCGAACTTGGTATAATGGGAGTCGTTTAATCAGTGCGTCATAAAACTCCAAAACCAAAATGACAAAATAATAAAAAGTGGGTACAAAACCCATCGCGCACCAACACATAATTACACAAACATACAATCAAACAATCTCCGACAAGGACATGAGGGGAAACAGAGGGTTAAATACACAACATGTAATTGATGGGATTGGAACCAGGTGTGAAGGAAGACAAGACAAAACCAATAGAAAATGAAAAATGGATCAATGATGGCTAGAAGGTCGGTGACTTCGACAGCCGAACACCGCCCGAACAAGGAGAGGGACCGACTTCGGCGGAAGTCGTGACTGGGAACAATACTGAGAAAACTTTCTGGGAGCTCCTTGTTCAGACTTGCGGGACTACACTCAGACCTAATGTGGGTGAGTAATGATGGAATGTTTTTCGGTCAGGTTAATACAATCGGTTGGACCATCTGTCTGTTTGCGTCTTTCTCTCTCTGTAAAGCTATAGATATACAGTAAGGAAAAATGACTTCTTCATCTTGCATGACTTATTTTCCAATCATTCATCAATCATTCATTAAATATATCAGCTGTCACAAACATTTTGTACATGCTGTGTAACTACTCACACCATGACCTACTTGGACATTATTTCTGCAAGTATTGGTTGTTACATCCCAGAACAACAAAATGACTGCATCTTCCAGAAAATTACAATGTCCACCCCAAGCTTGCATTCCGCGAGTGGCAGAGGTACGAATCCGGGTGTGTTGTTGTTTCTGATGTGTTTGTTTTTTGTTTTCTAATCTAAGCTTAACCCTTGCCTCAGTCCCCAGCATGCATAACCCTAAAACACTAACCCCATACCGGAACCTTAGTCACTACCATACCACACCCTAAGTCACTTACTAACACCTAAATCATTAGCAGGGAGGTTCACTCACTTAATACGTCTAAATCGGCAGATAAATATGTGGGCTTTGGCTGGTTTCTGTGACAGTGATTTTCAACCAGTGTAAATGTTATTTTGTGTGATCATGTTGGAACAGAGAGTAGCTTCTGATCAATACTGTTTTGTGATTTGGAAAGATGCCACAGTTTGTGCTACAATTTATGTAATTAAATTTTTTAAAAACATGGTTATGTAATAATTCTCTAATTGTTTGAATTCCGTTTAATTTTAAGATGAACATTTACCCTGACATCATAGGAAATATGGTGCAAAGGCATGGGTTCCTTGTTCTTTCTTGGTAAAGACCAAGAAGAATGAAGATTGAAGACGAAGAAAATGAGAACACCTCTTTGAAGACTGTTAAACAAATGTTGAATGAAGAACTATGAATAAAATAAAATGTATTTAATTAGACACAATTAATGAATGTAGATAGCAAAAGCTCAGGTTGCCCAGCCCGGCGGAGATATAATCTTTGGCAAAAATATTATTTGAAGGTGACATCTGTGTCTGTCAAGGAGTCTCCTTTTCTTTTGGGGATTGGTTCTCCATGCTTACACTCTGACATGTTTTGGTGTTGTTTGTATTGGTGATATTGGTCGATACATTCCTCAAGCCTTATAATGTGTTTTATGTTGTTATCCAGATTGAAGGTTATTGCCAATGAATATGTGGAGTGAAGTGCTAATATTTAGTCAAACTTACAGATATTGAATATTTGTAACTATGTTCGTCTGAGGAAGAAGGATTAGACCAAAGCGCAGCGTGGTACGTGTTCATGATGTTTAATATAACCTGAACACTGAAACAAAAGTGGAACAAAACGCAACAGTTCTGTCAGGTACTCACACAAAACAGAAAACAACTACCCACAAAACACAGGTGAAAAAAAAGGCTACCTAAGTATGGTTCTCAATCAGAGACAACGATAGACAGCTGCCTCTGAGACCCACACCGGCCAAACACATAGAACAAAAACATAGAATGCCCACCCCAACTCACGCCCTGACCAACCAAAATAGAGACATAAAAAGGATCTCTAAGGTCAGGGCGTGACAATATTACATTTTTATCTTGAGGTATTCTGCACCGCTGTCTTCAGTCTGCCATGGGGGTGATGGTGTTGAGTTCGTGTTCTTGTGCTGCAGGGGACGTCTTGCAGTCATGCAGCTGCAATACCATGGACGGTAGCGAGCTAGCTAGCTTTTTGTTTATCATAACTTGCCCTTTCTATAACTGATAAGTTTGTTGTTAGCTAGTTACTTAGCTAATTGTGATGATACCATATCACTGACCAGAACTGACCACGTTAACTATGGCTGGCAAGCAAATAACTAGCTTGCTTGCTTGCTAGCTAGCTAGCTGCAATGTTTGGCTATTGATTAATGTATCAAGCTGGGGAAAAAAGATGATGCGGGCCTCAGAGGTGGAATCACAAAAGTTGCAAACACTGGTGCAAAATCTGATAATGGAAATGTGAGAGTGCTTTGTTGACCTTTGGTGGCTCTCATATCCACATTCCTGCTGGTACTGCTGCCTGGTAGGTACCTTGTCTACAATGTAATGAAGGCTACAATATAGTCACTATTTTAACATGAATTCCCCTTTGAATGTCATCACGATGCTTCAATATGGTTGGCTACTTGGAGCCCTGTGTGGATCAGTCGGTAGAGCACAGCACTTAATTGCACCACCATGGGCTCGATTCATGCTGGGTCCAACAACATGAAAAATGTACCTGTTGCGCATAGAAATTGTCTGTCCTCGTTTGCAACACTCACTACAGAGTTCCAAACTGCATCTGGACGCAACATCAGTACAATAACTATTTGTCGGGAGCTTCATGAAATGGGTTTCCATGGCCGCACACAAGCCTACGATCACCATGTGCAATGCCAAGCGTCGGCTGGAGTGGTGTAAAGCTCGCCACGATTGGACTCTGGAGCAGTGGAATCACGTTCTCTGGAGTGATGAATCATGCTTCATCATCTAGCAGTCTGACGGACAAATCTGGGTTTGGAGGATGCCAGGAGAATGCTACCTTCCCCAATGCATAGTGCCAACTGGGGCTGTTTTTTATAGTTATGGCTAGGCCAGTGAAGGGAAATCTTAACACTACACATACAATGACATGCTAGAAGATTCTGTGCTTCCAACTTTGTGGCAACAATTTGGGGAAGGCCCTTTCCTGTTTCAGCATGACAATGCTCCTGTGTTAAAAACAAGGTCCATACATAAATGGTTTGTCGAGATCGGTGTGGAAAAACTAGACTGGCCTGCACAGAGCTCTGACCTCAACCCCATCGAACACCTTTGGGATGAATTGGAACGCCGACTGCGAGCCAGGCCTAATCGCCCAACATCAGTGCCCGACCTCACTAATGCTCGTGGCTTAATGGAAGCAAGTCCTCGCAGCAATGTTCCAACATCTAGTGGAAAGCCTTCCCAGAAGAGTGGAGGCTGTTATAGCAGCAATGTTCCAACATCTAGTGGAAAGCCTTCCCAGAAGAGTGGAGGCTGTTATAGTAGTAAAGGGGGGACCAATTCCATATTAATGCCCATGATTTTGGAATGAGATGTTTAACGAGCAGGTGTCCACACACTTTAGTTCTTGTAGTGTTCAGTATATGCTTTGTAAACTAACTATATTACTGCAAATAGCTGATCTAGATGTCCCATCAAGCTGATAGTGAGGAACTGCATGTCATATGACCGACATTGCCACCAGCCTGTATGACCGAACAAAGGGATCTGACAAGAAGCCATGTAGAAACTGCAGGGAGTAACTTAAAGTCAGTAGACAATTAAGCCTAGTTCATACTGCAGGCTCAAATCAGTTTTGTTTCTGAAATCAGTTTAGGAATACTGACCGTCCAAATAGCAAGTTACAAGTGACCAAATCGGATTTGTGTGTATTCAGACAGCAGTCATTTGCTGACATGGCTATGCTAGTTGTTATAGCAACTAAGGGTGTGTGCTCAGTGGTGTAGGCTGATTGGTGGTGGCGCTCGTGCTTCCTATCACTCAGAAGTTATGTTGCAAGCTAAGGTGACAACAATGCCTGCCATGGACGTCTACCAGTTGCGTTGAATGTTGAAAATCATAGAGTAAGAACACTTTGAAAGCCTCAAAGGATAAGATTATCCAAGTTTCAAAACGAGTACTTTTTGGCTATCCCCAGCAGTCAGCTAGCTAGCCACCGCAGTCAACTAGCTAGCTAGTTAGCGGTTTAGCTTTCTAGCACATTCACTCATTTGTTTGTAAACAATTATCAAGCTAGTTAGCTACCACATGTTCTTGTCCAACTGTCAACAGATTCGAATCGGACATGCAAGAAAATATGACTTGAGTCACTTCAAACTGTCAATGTGAACAAGACGCTTCCATTGTCTGATGAACCTGCTGTGGTAGCCCCCAACACTTCTGTTGATTTTTAGCTTCAGTGGCCAAAGTTATCTTAAGTTTGTAGTGGCTATTTAAAGAAAACCTAAACATGGATTAGCTTCTCCTAGGCCAGATCACTTTCAGGGTGAGGAACCAACCATCTAATGTTAATTTGTAAAATAGTGAACTTTCCCTTTTAAAGCTTCAATCAGCAGTCGAAACAATAACGATGTGTTTTCGCCACGCCTGTTTCGGTAAAAAGCTGAGGGATAGGGTTGTAACCCCTCTCAAATTCATAGACAGAGCTTTGGATGCAAGGACTGACCATCCATGATATTACAATTATAGTTTTACCCATATTTTGAGGCATGTTTGTTTATATTTACTTTGTTTACAAACATTGGAGTGAAAAAAGCTTATATTTTGGGTTCTGATGGGGTACGACAGTTGAACTAAGCTTGTGAGGCATTTAGAAGTTATATTCTTCAAGAATCAATGGGTACATTTAATGAATTCAGAAGTCCCAAAATGGATGAAGCGCTTGCCGATTGCTCCTTTAAGACCGAGAAGAACGAAGAGGATTAAGAAAATGAACACGCTTATTTGAAAACTCTGCTGCTCTACCAAACATTGGTTAAATAATAAACTACGAATCAAATAAAATACTTTCAATGTACAAGCTAGAGAGTAACAAGTGGCTTTAATTGAGGCCGCCTCCTTTTTAATGACACAGAATTAATGAAGGTGACGAAGCAAAGCATCACGCTTTCAGATTGCAATACATTTCCACATTCTGTCATATCATGATGAATGCTGCGATATTGAACGAATAGATGGTATGGCAATTATCATTTGACCAGCATCTTCTTAAAACGTCTGAGCACTACAGCGGAAAGCAGAAAGCTGCAAAACAGAAATATGGCACAACCACCCTCTCTATGCCTTTTCAAGTATCGATAGTCAGACAACATAACACCACTTAATATAACATGATGTAACATAGTGAATTCTGCAAAAATATAAGTTAGAGGGGTCACAATGAGGAAAACCTGTGCAGGCTCAAGGGGTACAAGGAAAAGGCATATTTGTAGATCAAGGTAATTAGGTTGTAAGCAAAGCTGTACACACAGCAGCCATATAGACAGAAACTAAAGTAAGACACAAAACTATGCTATCTGACTGCATAAGGTTTGTTAACAAATGACACAACATATCTAAAAAGGTAGCCTACAACTATATTACATTCAATTAATTTCTCTATTTTCTTCATAACACACACACACATAATTACTATATGAGCAATATCTAGTGGGATGGTTATGGAATACTTGTTCAATTCTGAAGTCGTGGACTAGTAGGCTGGATCAAGTACACACAGTGAACATACCAAACCTGTGTGCGTATTCATAAAGTGTGTCAGCATAGGGGTGCTAATCTAGGATCAAATTTGCCATAATGAATAAGATTACATGGCCAGGGAGTACCTGGTCAGCTCTCCTACTCTGGGACGCTTTATGAACACAGGCCCTGTTTTTAAGGACGCAGATGACGTTTGTTGGGTGTTATTGTACGCTGCTTTATATTCGTAAAATTGATATAGCAAAACAAGTAAGCAATAAAAATCCTCCCAGGATCCAAAACACATTAAACTTATGTGAACACATTGAAAGGAAAATGTCACAGGTATCCAACGTTTCGTTTTTGTACGGCATCCAGTGTTTATCGTTTGTTTATATGCAGTGCTTTCCTAATTGTCTTGACATTAGTATTCTGCCGATCAAGGGGAAAAAATATATATACACGTAAAAGTAATAGTCGCTCTGGTGTTGTAGACAGGTGGGCTTGGGCTTGGTCTGACAGTACTCATAAGCTAGAGTTTGTCACCGTAGCTTGCATGTTCTGGGTCTGTTCAACAGACATCACTAATGTGTCACACGCGTCATTCATCAAACAAAGCTCTGTCATTCATCAGAGCTCTGTTGATGAAAGAGGTAGCATGATCCCAACGACAGCTAGAAATGGAGTCCCTAAATGTGTGTACAGGTAACTGCCAGAGTAAAGGAAACATAAAGTGTTTCGAGAGGGCGTTGGGCCACCACGAGCCAGAACAGCTTCAATGCACCTCTATTAGCAGGAGCAACCTTCTTCCACGATAAATTCCATCATTTGGTGTTTTGTTGGTGGTGGTGGGAAACACTCAGGCGCCGCTTCAGAATCTCCCATGTGTTCAATTGGGTTGATCTGGTGACTGAGACAACCATGGCATACGGCTTACATTGTTTTTCATGCTCATCAAACCATTCAGCGACCATTCGTGCCCTGTGGATGAGGGCATTGTGATCCTATGGCCTGCCCAGTATTTTTATACATGACCCTAAGCATGATGGGATCCTAATTGCTTAATTAACTCAGGAACCAAACATCTGTGCAAGCACCTGTTTTAATACTAATACACTTTGTATCCCTCATTTACTCAAGTGTTTCCTTTATTTTGGCAGTTACCTGTACATTAATGTTCTGGCGCTGAAAGCAGGCTAAATCAAACTCTAAGTGAAAACGCATACTAATCGAACCCAGGTCTAGTGGTGCTATTCTATATCACGAGTCCTCAGTCAGCCACTGGTGAGCTTTAATATTAGTATGGAATACCGGTAAGTGTAGGTTACACCTCCAGACCTAGCTGGGGGCACAGAATGTATTTATCGCGCATCGTTGAGCTCCCTGGCCACGGTAAGGATCTCCTTAGCCCCTTTACTCAGGAGTAGATTGGCCAGGTCTAGACCTAGCGTCTCAGAAGCATCCTGGGCCGGGCCTGGCATGTTGTTCGCTGTGACGCCAACTCGCTGGACCCACTCATCCACTCGCTCTTCCACCTACCACAGAGGAAAGACGGCTTAAATAAACCAAATAGATATGCCCTGAGAAGGGAGCCCCTTGGTGAGCTGATACGTTTAATGAGACGAGGTTCATTTTATGTTCTGACTGGGAGTGAGAAATCAGTAGTCGGACCTTATTGTCTGAAGCAATGCTGGTCTGCATGGTCTCCTTGAGACTGTCTGAACCATCCAGGCTGTACACTGCACCCGTCAGGTAGAGCTTTGGTAAATAGAACACAGCAGTTACAAACGGCATACACGCAAGAATGCAACCATGGATATGCAATGACACACACGTGCACGTTAGCAAGTGTCATAAGCCCTTACCTGAGAGCCCTTGACTTCAGTGTGGACAGCAACTGGTACACTGCAACCCCCCTCCTACAACAAGCGAAAGTGATTACACTGGAGTGTAGACAGACAAATATAATGGGACATACAAGAAAATATTGACATTTGGTTAAAGGGGGTAATCTGCACTAGCTGCATACATTTCTTAAATGATAAATGAATGAAATAAAATAAAATTGTATTTGTCACATGCTTCGTAAACAATAGGTGAAAACTAACCGTGAAATGCTTGAATACGACCCCTTCCCAACAATGCAGAGAAAAATAAAATAGAGAAATAATAGAAAAGTAATAACACGTAATAATAAAAGTAATAATAAATACACAATGAGTAATGATAACTTTGCTATATACACCGGAGTACCAGTAGAGTCGATGTGCAGGGATATGAGGTAATTGAGGCAAATATGTACATACTGTATAACTAGGAATAAAGTGATTAGTCAACAGGACAGATAATAAACAGTAGCATCGGTGTATGTGATGAGCCAAAAAAATGGTCAGATAGTTAAATAGTTAACTAATAGCTACCTGGACTAACTATACTGAACATAAATGTAAACGTAACATGCAACAATTGCAAAGATTTTACTGAGTTACAGTTCATATAAGGAAATCAGTCAATTGAAATACATTCATTAGGCCCTAATCTATGGATTTCACATGACTTGCAGGGCATAGGCACACCCACTGGGGAGCCAGGCCCATCCAATCAGAATGAGTTTTTCCCCACTAAAGGGCTTTAGTACATTCAGAAATACTCCTCAGTATTTTTGTTCAGTTTATTGGGGGTAGAAGCTGTTCAGGGTCCTGTTGGTTCCAGACTTGGTGCATCGGTACCATTTGCCGTGCGGTAGCAGAGAGAACAGTTTATGACTTGGGTGGCTGGATGCATGAAGTTTTAGGGCCTTCCTCTGACACCGCCTGAAGGGCAGGGTGTTCGGCCCAGTGGTGTACTGGTATACTGATGCACTGTAATGATTTATACCCATTTATTATTGAGGAATATAACTTAGAAATGTCTCATGAGCTTAGTTCAACTGTCGTACCCAATCAGAACACAAAATATAACCTTGTTCTACTCCAATGTTCGTAAACATTGTAAATATATATATTTTTAAACACTCTATTGCCTCCAAACATGTTTAAAACTATCATTTTTAAATCTTAGATGGTTAGTCATAGCTCTGTCTACGAAGTTGTGAGTGGTTACATTTCTCCAGACCCCTCCATCAGCTTTTTACCAAAATAGAGGTGGGGTGTACGCGTTGTGATTGTTTCAACTCTGGATTGCCCCTTTAAGTACTGTTTGTGACATAATTATAAAGCCTACCATTACATTATATTTTTTTAAATGTAAAGACTTCTACTTTCACTTGCAATTGTACCTCAAAGGCCGGATTCCTAGGCAAAGATTAAGCCTCGTACTAGACTAAAAAGCCCTTTCAGTGATGATTCTCCGTTGAGCATGCTTTTTAGTCCAGGATTAGGCCCAGGCTAATCTGAGTCTGGGAAACTGGTCCTATACGAGTATCTACATTAAGTAGCATCAACACTCCACTAGCAGCCAACAATTCACAGATACACTGGACACACTATAATAAAACATCTAGGAGATAGAGTGAGACATACCAGTCGTCTGAGGAAAGCTCGCTCTGCTATACAGCGCAGGACCGTGTTGGGGTCGTGCAGAACAGACACCATCTCCAGGATGTCCTTGTCTTTGGCCCGCACCTCAATGGCAATAGCCCCCTGGAATACAGCCAAGCAATGGACCCTCAGTCAGTTAAGACCAGGCTGAAAATTCTAATTCTCACATACAGTTGAAGTCGGAAGTTTACATACACTTTAGCCAAATATATTTAAACTCAGTTTTTCACAATTCCTGACATTTAATCCTGGTAATTATGGTGGTTTTGGAGCAGTGGCTTCTTCCTTGCTGAGCGGCCTTTCAGGTTATGTCGATATAGGTCTCGTTTTACTGTGGACAGAGATACTTTTGTACCTGTTTCCTCCAGCAGCTTCACAAGGTTCTTTGCTGTTGTTCTGGGATTGATTTTCACTTTTCGCTCCAAAGTACGTTAATCTCTAGGAGAAAGAACACGTCTCCTTCCTAAGCGGTATGATGCCTGCGTGGTCCCATGGTGTTTATACTCGCGTACTATTGTTTGTACAGATGAACGTGGTACTTTCAGGCATTTGGAAATTGCTCCCAAGGATGAACCAGACTTGTGGAGGTCTCCAATTATTTTTCTGAGGTCTTGGCTGATTTATTTTGATTTTCCCATGATGTCAAGCAAGGAGGCACTGAGTTTGAAGATAGGCCTTGAAATCCATCCACGGGTACACCTCCAATTGAGTCAAATTATGTCAATTAGCCTATCAGAAGCTCCCAAAGCCATGGCATCGTTTTCTGGAATTTTCCAAGCTGTTTAAAGGCACAGTCAACTTAGTGTATGTAAACTTCTGACCCACTGGAATTGTGATACAGTGAAATAATCTGTCTGTAAACAATTGTTGGAAAAATTACTTGTCATGCACAAAGTAATGTCCTAACCGTCTTGTCCAAACTATAGTTAGTTAACAAGAAATGTGTGGAGTGGTTGAAAAACGAGTTTTTGTCACGTTCCTGACCTTATTTCCTTTGTTTAGTCTTGTTTAGTTGGTCAGGACGTGAGCTGGGTGGGCATTCTATGTTATGTGTTTCTATGTTGGGTTGTCAACTAGCCTGATATGGTTCTCAATCAAGGGCAGGTGTTTTACGTTTCCTCAGATTGAGAACCATATTAAGGTAGGCTGTTTTCACTGTTTGTTTGTGGGTGATTGTTGCCGTGTCTGTGTTTGTGCGCCACACGGTACTGTTTTCATTCGGTCGTTTATTTGTTTTTGTATTTTGTCAAATGTGTTTTTCGTCTTCGTTGCTTTATTAAAAGATATGTATTCAACCCACGCTGCGTTTTGGTCCGATCCATGCTCCTCTTCAGACGAGGAGGAAGACGAGCGTTACAGTTTTAATGACTCCAACCTAAGTGTATGTAAACTTCCGACTTCAACTGTATACAGTGCCAAAAGGGGTCTCGGACGAAGGCCTGGTGATAATGGGTTAGCAACTGTGATATACCCTTTCAAGGTAAAATGTTCAGTTTTAATAACAGTTTAGCGTTTTTTGTTATTACACAATGGAATAAGTGCCACAGGTATAAGAGTTAAAGTTGTCAATTTCTCCTTCATAAAATAAATCTACCCACCTGTCCAACAGCGTACATACAGTCCTCAGGGCCCAGGATCTTCAAATGCAAAGACACAAATTAAAGATACAATGAATTCGTAAAGTTTTCAGACCCCTTGACTTTTTCCACATTTTGTTACGTTACAGGCTTATTCTAAAATGGATTCAATCGTTTTTTCCACCTCATCAAATCTACACACAATACCCCAAAATGATGAAGCAAAGACATATATATTTTTTTCTGCAAATGTAATAAAACTGAAATATCACATTTACATAAGTATTCAGACCCTTTACTCAGTACTTTGTTGAAGCACCTTTGGCAGCGAATACAGTCTTGAGTCTTCTTAGGTATGACGCTACAAGCTTGGCACACCTGTATTTGGGGAGTTTCTCCCATTCTTCTCTGCAGATCCTCTAGCTCTGTCAGCTTGGATGGGGAGCATTGCTGCATGGCTATTTTCAGGTCTCTCCAGAGATGTTTGATCAGGTTTAAGTCCAGGCTCTGGCTGGACCACTCAATGACATTCAGAGACTTCCCCCGAAGCCACTCCTGCATTGTCTTGGCTGTGTGCTTAGGGTTGTTGTCCTGTTGGAAGGTGAACCTTTGCCCCAGTCTGAGGTCCTGAGCACTCTGGGGCAGGTTTTCTTCCAGGATCTCACTCTACTTTGCTCCGTTCATCTTTGCCACGATCCTGAATAGTCTCCCAGTCGCTGCTGCTGAAAAACATCCCCACAGCATAATGCTGCCACCACCACCATGCTTCAACGTAGGGATGGTGCCATGTTTCCACCAAACGTGACTCTTGTCATTCTGGCCAAAGAGATCAATCTTGGTTTCATCAGACCAGAGAATCTTTTTTATCATGGTCTGAGAGTCTTTAGGTGCCTTTTAGCAAACTCCAGGCAGGCAGTCCGGTGTCTTTTACTGAGGAGTGGCTTCGATCTGGCCACTCTACCATAAAGGCCTGATTGGTGGAGTGCTGCAGAGATGGTTGTCCATCTGGAAGGTTCTCCTATCTCCACAGAGGAACTCTGGAGCTCTGTCAGAGTCACCATCGGGTTCTTGGTCACCTCCCTGACCAAGGCCCTTCTCCCCCGGTTGCTCAGTTTGGCTGGATGGCCAGCTCTAGGAAAAATGTTGGTTAATTACAAACTTCTTCCATTTAAGAATGATGGAGGCCACTGTGTTCTTGGGGACCTTCAATGCTGCAGAAATGTTTTGGTACCCTTCCCCAGATCTGTACCTCGACACAACCCTGTCTCGGAGCTCTACAGACAATTCCTTCAACCTCATGGCTTGGTTTTTGCTTTGACATGCACTGTCAACTGTGGAACATTATATAGACAGGTGTGTGCCTTTCCAAATCATGTCCAATCAATTGAATTTACCACAGGTGGACTCCAACCAAGTTGTAGAAACATCTCAAGGATGATCAATGAAAACAGGATGCACCTGGCCTCCATTTCTAGTCTCACAGCAAAGGGTCTGAATACTTATGTAAATAAGGTATTTCTGTTTTTATTTTTAATACATTTGCAAACATTTCTGAAAACCTGTTTGCATTTTGTCATTATGGGGTTGTGTGTAGATTGCTGAGAAAAAAATATTTCATCAATAAGGCTGTAACATAACAAAATGTGGAAAAAGTCAAGGGGTCTGAATGCTTTCCGAAGGCACTGTATACAGTAGGCTTACATATTGTCTATAAACCACATACAATTGAATCTTTATGAATTAAGATTAATCTTGGTATGGACAAGGTGTTGTGAAGTGGAATGTTGGAAGTAACTACCTGGCTGACTCGGCTCTCCCAGCCCATGCGACTCAGTCCTGCTGCAGCCAGTATAATGGCCGAGAAGTCGTCCTTTTCATCCAGCTTCTTCAACCTCGTGTTGAGGTTTCC
Organism: Salvelinus fontinalis; assembly: GCF_029448725.1. NCBI lineage: Eukaryota > Metazoa > Chordata > Actinopteri > Salmoniformes > Salmonidae > Salvelinus > Salvelinus fontinalis. Next base: position 5,523,320 of record NC_074688.1, read on the forward strand.
TCGCTGGAAAAACCCCCACTAAGGAAACAAACTCACAACCCTCTATAGATGTAGTCATGACTGATATGATGTGCATCAGATTTGAAATGAAGATCCTATTTTGATATTTCGCTATACTGTGAGTGGCGGTGAGTGAAAGGATACAATATCTTTAAACTCAAGGTGGGGGAATCTTTTCTTTAGCTGAGCAGCCCGTCGCAGCGAACTTGTGCCTATCACACTACGAAACAAACCCATCAAGATCAATGTCAAGCCACTCCTTTACAACAGATAGGAAAAGAATCTTCAAACAATGTCATGAGTAAAATACAACTGTGTTTCGTACCTCTTGTCGGGCAGGGTGTCGAGAGATTTGCCCATGTTTTTGGGATGCAAGACAACTGCATCATGGGGGTTCTCCCGCCTTAAAAGAACAGGAAGAAAAACAACTATTGACCATTAAAATATCGGAGGCTACTTCATTCCACAACAGTGGTGAAGACAATCCTACTTCAATAGTAGATATTCAGAAAGTGACGAACTCTAGTGCGCTTGGAGTATTCAAAGTAAATGTCTACACACGCTAGCTAGATCATGATTTCAAATCTACATAGTCAATGAAATAATGATGAAACCTGTATAAACTTTGAAAGAAAGAACTTTCAATATATTACAATATGTGAGTAAAACTGATAGTGTTTCACACCAAATCAGTATATTCAAAGGTCTGAACACAAACAAAAGAGGCCCAGATGAATTAAGGACAGTGTGTTTGATTTCTCTGTGGATCCTTACAGAGGCACTATTGTGTCGACTTACTTTAGCACTGCTCCTATGGTAAAGCCAGGAGGCAGAGTCGTGGGCAAGTCCTTCAAAGAGTGGACCACCAAGTCTACCCTATACGAGACACAGCACAACAGAGTAATTTATTTTTGCAACACTTCAGAGCGAAGACTCTGGACATCAACACCTGCACAAATCAAAGTCTTGAAGACATCAATGGTTTTGTCTGAAGTGTTGAAGCTACTCTAAATGTATGCCATTACGTTGTAATAAAGAAAGTACTTCAGCAGTAGTAGCTTTCCAGATTCTGGCTAATAGTAATGTAGCCTACAGCTTGAATGTACAGTGCGTAGTGAACATCTACACACCCCTTGCACAGTCTCCACATTTTGCTGCCTTTAAATTACATATGAAAAATGTATAAAACATTTTTTTAAGTCCTACTGATCCTACTGTACACAACCTACTCCACATTTCCAAAGTGAAAGAAAATTATAGAATATTTTCAAAATGTATGGAGAAAAAACAAAAAACTAAGATGTCTTGATGGAGTATGTCTTTACACCCCAGAGTTAATACTTGGTGGAAGTACCTTTGGTAGTAATTACAGCTGTGAAACAATTTAAATCAGATTCTACAAACTTTGCACAACTCTTAGGGCAACATGTATCCATAGTTAAATTTGCTCAAGCTCAGTAAATTTGGTTGGGAGTCATTGATGGACAGTAATATTCCAACCTTGTCTCAGATTTTCAAGCAGATTTACGTCAGGACTCAGACTGGACCATTCAGGAACATTCGACACCTATTGTAAAGCCATTTTGATGTGTCTTTGGCATTACAATTGATGTAATTGTCCCGCTGAAAAATAAAACTCTATTCCAGGTTTAGGTATTCAGAAGACTAAGGCAGGGTTTCGTGTAACTTTTTATCTGGGCTTTTCTCCTTTCATATTATATATATATATTTTTTTGTTTTGTTTTTTTACCCCCTTTTTCACCCCAATTTCAATCTTGTCTCATTGTTTCAACTCCCCAATGGGCTCGGGAGGCGAAGGTTGTGTCATGCGTCCTCCGAAACATGATTCACCAAGCCGTGCTTCTTAACACCCGCCCGTTTAACCTGGAAGCCAGCCGCACCAATGTGTCGGAGAAAACACTATTCACCTGAAGACCGAGGTCAGCCTGTAGGCGCCCAGCCCGCCACAAGGAGTCACTAGAGCGCGATGAACCAAGTAAAGCCCCCCGGCCAAACCCTCCCCTAACCCGGACGACGCTGGGCCAATTGTGCACCGCCCGATCACGGCCGGTTGTGAAACAGCCCGGGTTTGAACCCAGATCTGTAGTGGCGCCTTAGACCACTGCGCCACTCGGGAGGCACCTTTCATATTTTTTTCTCCTGAAAAACTCCCCAGTCCCTGCCGGTGACAAGCATACCCATAACCTGATGCTGCCACCACAATACTCAAACGCATATGATCAACAATATTGTATTCACTCCACATTAATGACCTGTATGACAAAATGAAACAAATTAAGCCTATTTTAGAAAAGCCACTTCAAATCATCCATTCTGTTTGCAACAAGGCTGTGAAGTAATACCGCAAGACAACACTGCAAAAAATTGACTTTTTGGCCTAAATTAAAAACTACAAGCTTAGGTCAAATCCAATACAAACACAACACAGAGTCAAGCATTGTGGTGGCAGCATCATGTTGTGGGTATGCTTCTCACTGGAAGGGACTGGGGAGTTTGTCACGATAAAACAAAATATGAAAGGAGCAAAGGGTTAAACCTAGCCCTAACCCAGGAAAGAATTTAGAGGAAAACCCACCTCAGTCTTCTAAAAAGCTAATCCTGGGATAGAGTTTATTTTTCAGCGGGACAATCTCACAATTTTTGGTCAGATACACCAGAATGGCTTTTCAAAAGGTGTAAAGTGTTCATGAGTGGTCCAGCCTCAGTCCTGACTTGAATTTGCTTGAAAATCAGAGACAAGGTTGGAATATTGCTCCATCAATGACTACCACTCAAATTTACTGAGCTTGAGCCATTTTGACAAAAACAATGAATACATGTTGCCCTAAGAGTTGTGCAAAGTTGGTAGAATCTTATTCAAAATGATTCACCGCTGTAAAGGCTGCCAAAGGTGCTTCCACCAAGTATTAACTCTGGGGTGTGAAGACATACGTTACCAACACAACAACAATTTTTTATTCATTTGATTTAACTTTGAAAATGTGGAGTAGGTTGTGTAGCTCGATAGGAAAGAAATCAAATATATCCCCATTTGAGATCACATTTTAAGGCAGCAAAATGTGTTGACTGAGCAAGGGGTGTGTAGACTCTCACTAGCGACTGTATATTACAAGGCTTATTCACACACAAGAGACCACTATTATCACCATTCTTGACAACATTTTTCTTGACAACACCCAAGCCTGACAAGTGGATCCAACTGAAATGCCAGTTCCAGATGACAAAATTAGACTTACTCGTTCCTCTCCAGAGCAGTCTCCAGTTCTTTGGTGAAAAGGCTCTTCTCTCCGATCTGCATTTAGAAAGGAAATAGGTTACTAACTGTTAACCTCATAACATTTTCAGTTCAGACCATAAGTTTACATGTACACAATGGAGAAAACACTGTATATTCTAATGGCAGTGGTTTTTGCACACTACTGGAGTCAAGTAAAATGAACAATTTGGGCAACAATTTAGTTCTCATGAGGCACGCTTTAGTATATAAATAGATTTACCTTTGATAACGCTGTGTCAAGGATTTTGTCCCCTGTAGTTGTCATGCCAACTGAAACAGAAAGACAATGACGTAATCAAAGTGATATAGTCATTTAATTACTGTGCTGTACACATCTTATTGGTGATGCATCTCTATAGTCAAATGAAGATTACGGCACTATAAGTAACACAACATACACGTAACTGCTAAAATAAAGAAAACATCACCATAACATGTTTTAATAGGGCGTTGGGCCGGAACAGCTTCAATGCACCTTGGCATATATTCTACATATGTCTGGAACTCTATTGGAGGAATGGAACACCATTCTTCCACAAGAAATTCCCATAATTTGGTGTTTTGTTGATGGTGGTGGTAAAATGCTGTCTCAAGCGCCGCTCCAGAATCTCCCATAACCCTTAGATTGGGATGAGATCTGGTGACTGAGACGGCCATGGCATATGGCTTACATCGTTTTCATGCTCATCAAACCATTCAGTGACTGCTCATGCCCTGTGTATGGGGGCATCCTATGGGGGCATAGCCATGGTAGGCCAAAAATTGCCTAAATAATGGCCTGCCCAGACTTTTTATACATGACCCTAAGCATGATGGGATGTGAATTGCTTATTAATTAACTCAGGAAACACATCTGTGTGGAAGCACCTGCTTTCAATGTACTTTGTGTTCTTTATTTACTCAAGTGTTTCTATTATTTTGCCAGTTACTTGTATAAAACCTTTTTTTCATACACTCTTAGAAAAAGTTCCAAAAGGTTCTTCGGCTGTCCCCATGAGAGAACCCTTATTGGGTTCAGAACCCTTTTGGGTACCAAGTAGAACCCTTTTGATTTCCAAGTAGAATCCTCTGTGGAAAGTCTTCTACATGGAACGCAAAAGGGTTCTACAAAGGGTTCTCCTATGCGGAATGCCGAAGAACCCTTTTAGGTTCTAGATAGCACCTTTTTTTCCTAAGAGTGTATTGCGGGACACCTGGACTCACCTATTTCCATGTGGACATCGGGGTGCAGTCCCTTCAGCTTCTCTGCAACGCTGTCCGTCTGAATACGAGCGAGCTGAGGTCAACAAATGAACAGAAATCAATTCAATTTGGATTACATCATTTGTTTGTCTGCATTTTGGATGGTTGGTTTCTAGCTAGTTCACTTCTTGGATAATATTGAATATCATAGGCTATTCAAAAAGCGAATGTTCAGCCGTGAGTTACCAAATCAGTGGGACGTGAGCATAACAAGCTGTAGTAAAAGGCTAGACATGACTGGAGCAGTGAACGATCTATCTCTGATGCAGGAGGTGCAGACGTCCCTGACTGCTGTATCAGAGGGAACAGAGAGGGGAACCTTATCTGATAAGGAGTTGCCACGCTCTCTACCCCCCCCCCCCCCCCTCCTCCCCCCCCATTCAAAAGCTGTTTCGCCATTCAAAAGTATAAATCTTGAAAAATAGTTAAAGTGAGAAATGACATTACTTGATATCAAAAACAACAACAAAAAATGCTATTTGGTTCCACTCAACCACCAAAGGTATCATACCTGGCTCTTTCGGGTTCCAATTCGTATGACCCGGCTAACTTTCCCATTCCCATCCTGTTGGTAAAAAATGAAAGCAATACATTTACAACAGCCATTTTTCCAATAATGGAGTTTTTTAAACTTACACATGTAGTTGCAGTTCTTGGCAGTCATTCCCTTCGTATTGTGTCAACTCCTTTAACTATAAGCCACATATAACTACTCCATACAATAATATTTATATAAACTCTGCTTGAATTGCTTTCCTCTTACCCTGATGTACTTGTAAGGTCCCTCCATAGTTCTCAGTAAACCTTAGCTTCTACACGCGGAGCAGCACGTTGTGTCGTCTGTAGAGCTGTGAAAGCCTGCTGTGTCTATGTGGGGAGCAGTGGCAAGTCATATAGCCTAGCCCGAGAGATACTGAACAACTATGCATCTTAACTTCCTACACCCCCATTTCCCTGGTCCTAGCTGATAAGTCAAGAGTGCCGATTCATTGTGTCAGTTATTATGAGCAGGGAGGGGTAGTGATAGACTTTAGAAAGATAATTTGTTTTAGGCATTTTCCAAATGGTTAGGAAATTGACATGTACTGTATGTATGTGGAAACCAATAATATGAAAAGGATAAGAGTTTTCTGTTTAAATCTGATCCCGTTCAAAGCTGGCAACCTTTAGGTTTTATAGGCGAAGACAGGAAACCAACACACTGGATGTTGCAGGCATATAATACAGCAGCTATAGAAACACTGACAGGCAGCAACATCATATTATGCTGTTATTTAGAGTTAGTTTAATGAATGAACACACATAATTTTTACTGCAGGAACTGTCAATCTGCCATTTTAGAAAGGGACAGCTAAGATTTAACATGACATTAGCTTCTAATCTACAGGTTCAATGGGTGTGGCTGCTGATGGTGAGGCAGATATTGTTTGTAATGAAACCCTTTGATATATGAGATGTATTCTCCAATGGTGAGCTCCGAGGTGCAGAAAGGCGCGTGAGTAAACCAATCGGAGTGTTCCGGGTTGGCTGTAAAAACGACGCATGCCTCACTGCGCGGAATATTATCAGTGAGGTATGACTGTTATGCAGAGTGCTAGCTAACTAGCCAAGTCTCTCACCTGGGAATTCTTCTTCTCTCGACATCTCAGTGTGGCAGTAACGATCCGCGAGTATTGTCTTTGTCAGTGACAATTGTTCGCGACATGCAATCCTTCAGAATATAGATAATTCCTTGTAAACAGTGATGAAAATGGCATTTGTAACTAGGGTAATTTATTTTTAAATGTTTGTATTATTCATAATACAAAAATCAACTTACATTGCTACATCAAACATGTATAACAAAACAAAACACAGGTATTAACAAGAAAATACTAAAACATACAAAAAATATCATTTAAATAATTTTAGAAAATTAACAATTCTAGTGCAATTGTATTCATTCTGAAAAAATATCGAATTATAATGAATCAGGAAGATGTTCATCTTATTTACTCGGGATAATGTCTCAACAAGATAATTAAATTCAATCAAAAATATGTGTAATTTTGGTATATAATTCTGGAATTTTTGTTTGTGTATCAAGTATTTGGCAACAAGAATAAGAAAAATCACAATTATTTCAATGGTCTTGATATCATTGTAAAAGTAACATATTGTATCCTTAATGTCAAAAACATGGGTAGTGTTCATAATGATAAATAAGTATTCTGCAAGATTTTCCCAAAATTCTGACACAAATTCACATTCAAAGAACAAGTGAGTCAGAGTCTCACCTTTTTCACAGAAAACGCAGATATCAATAGGCACAAATTTGGACAACATAGAATTACATCTTATGTAGAATTTGAAAGTGTACTTCTGTCACGTTCTGACCATAGTTCTTTTGTGTTTTCTTTGTTTTAGTGTTGGTCAGGACGTGAGCTGAGTGGGCATTTCTATGTTGTGTGTCTAGTTTTCCTGTTTCTGTGTTTGGCCTGATATGGTTCCCAATCAGAGGCAGGTGTTAGTCGTTTGTCTCTGATTGGGAGCCATATTTAGGTAGCTTGTTTTGTGTAGGGGTTTGTGGGTGGTTGTCTTCTGTCTTTGTGTTCTCTGCACCAGATAGGACTGTTTCGGTTTTGCCACATTTGTTATTTTGTATTTGTGTAGTGTTCACGTTATCGTCTTTTATTAAAGATGTTGAACACGAACTACGCTGCGTCTTGGTCCGATCCCTGCTACACCTCCTCCAGACGAAGAGGTGGAAGGCTGCCGTTACAACTTCCTTACATTTGTTTGGTATACAATATTTGTAAGGCCTTAACCAAGCTTTTTTCCAGACAATGTCAGGAATAAGCATGTTCCAGAAAAATGTTCCTCTAGGTGTAAGTTGGTTCTGTGAATGGAGAATGTCTTATATATTTACTACAACAATATTTCTCAAGTAAGGCCATGCCTTCCAATCTGAGTTCTGGATAAACTTTGTGATCATTACCAAAGGTTAGATTAGTTGTCATTAGTGTAGTTAGACCACTGGGAATGGCTTTGATCACATAAATAAACTCTCTGAAAGGTATTGGAAACTCATTCAATGTTATGAATTGTTCATATGTAAGAATATTACCCCTGTTTAACATCTCCTTCCAATTCACACTTTCAAACACATAGATCCCCTGAACGCAGCTCACTCTCAAGATCCCAATCACCTGAATTCTGATCACCTGTTCACACACCTGTATGTCATTTACACACACTATTTAGTTCAGTTCTTTGCACCCCATCATTGTGAGGTATTGTTTGTTTTGTTACACGGTCTATTTGGAGTCATGGTTATGTCCGTATTAGTCGTCCTATGTATCGTAATATTTGGCCATCCTCCCTAACGGCACCTTTTTGCCTATTCCCTGCCTGAACTTTTGCCTATCAGTTTTCCTGTCCTCAACCTATTGCCTGCTCTCCAGGACTAGGTCATTAGCCTTTTCCCTGCATGTACTGTTACCGTTTTGGAGTACCTGTGTATCTTCTCCTGCCTGTCCCTGGACCCAGCTATCTGTCTCTTCCTGTGGTCCTTTGCTAATAAACACCTGCTGCGCCCTGCGCTTGAAACCAGAACTCTGTCTCCCATCGTATTCATTACACCCTGTTGTCAAAAACATCAAGAACAAAGTCAATATTCCTCTCATGCCAGCTGGGGTAGAACAATGACTTATTCCTTACAGTTATGTCTGAGTTATTTCACAAAAGAGCTTTACGTTGGGAAAAATTGTGCAGGAAACATATTTTCCAGGCCATTAAAGCTTATTGGTGAAACCTAGCCAATTTAGCTGGTAATCTTTCAGGAATATAATTACATTTCTGTAAAAATTGAAGACCTCCCAACTTATTAAAAACATTATTTGGAATGAAATACCATATTGAATCAGAATTGATTAACATCTTTTCAACCAGTTTATCTTGAAAGTGTTATTTATGTCAACAAAATCCAACACTTCTAGACCGCCTTCAGCTCTTTTATTACAGAGGACTGACTCTTCTCGTTTGTGAGACTTATTTTTCCAGATGAAGTCAAGAAAGGTCTTGTTGATCTCTTTACAAGTAGAGGGATTTACAAATAAAGATAATGAGGGGTACACAAAGCGAGACAATCCCTCTGCCTTGGACAGAAGTACTCTCCCAAGTACAGAAAGATCCCTTTGTAGCCAATTATTAAATATACACTGCTCAAAAAAATAAAGGGAACACTTAAACAACACAATGTAACTCCAAGTCAATCACACTTCTGTGAAATCAAACTGTCCACTTAGGAAGCAACACTGATTGACAATACATTTCACATGCTGTTGTGCAAATGGAATAGACAAAAGGTGGAAATTATAGGCAATAAGCAAGACACCCCCAATAAAGGAGTGATTCTGCAGGTGGTGACCACAGACCACTTCTCAGTTCCTATGCTTCCTGGCTGATGTTTTGGTCACTTTTGAATGCTGGCGGTGCTTTCACTCTAGTGGTAGCATGAGACGGAGTCTACAACCCACACAAGTGGCTCAGGTAGTGCAGCTCATCCAGGATGGCACATCAATGTGAGCTGTGGCAAGAAGGTTTGCTGTGTCTGTCAGCGTAGTGTCCAGAGCATGGAGGCGCTACCAGGAAACAGGCCAGTACATCAGGAGACGTGGAAGAGGCCGTAGGAGGGCAACAACCCAGCAGCAGGACCGCTACCTCCGCCTTTGTGCAAGGAGGTGCACTGCCAGAGCCCTGCAAAATGACCTCCAGCAGGCCACAAATGTGCATTTGGAGGAGATGCACTGCAGAACTCCAATTGGTAGTAGTTACAGTCTTGTCTCATCGCTGAAACTCCCGTACGGACTCGGGAGATGCGAAGGTCGAGAGCCATGCGTCCTCCAAAACACAACCCAACCAAGCCACACTGCTTCTTGACACAATGCCCATCCAACCTGGAAGCCAGCCGCACCAATGTGTCAGAGGAAACACTATACACCTGGCGACCTGGTCAGCGTGCACTGCGCCCGACCCGCCACATGAGTTGCTAGTGCGCGATGAGACAAGGATTTCCCTGCCGGTCAAACCCTCCCTAACCCGGACGACGCTGGGCCAATTGTGCGCCACTCATGGGCCTCCCGGTCGCGGCCGGCTGCGACAGAGCCTGGGCTCAAACCCAGAATCTCTGGTGTTAAAGCTAGCACTGCGATGCAGTGCCTTAGACCACTGTGCCACCCTGGAAGCTGCTCTGCAGGACTTAATGCAGCTGGTGGCCACACCAGATACTGACCGTTACTTTTTGACCCCCCCTTTGTTCAGGGACACATTATTCAATTTTTGTTAGTCACATGTCTTTGGAACTTGTTTATGTCTCAGTTGTTGAATTTGTTATGTTCATACAAATATTTACACATGTTAAGTTTGCTGAAAATAAACACCGTTGACAATGAGAGGATGTTTCTTTAGATGCTGAGTTATTTGTTGATTGTCTTATTAAGGTGTTTTATCAATTTAAAGTACATTTCACTAGCAAAATGAGCCACTTTAGTAAGAATGGCCTTTTTTGTGCATTGACAATTTATGAGTAAAATGTGCACAGCTGACCACTGTCTTCTTCAAGACTATTGTCATTGAGCTATAAAAGAAAGGGTCAAGACTGAAGAGCTAGCTACTTTCCAAGCCCAATCCTCTTTTCTGAAATGCCGGATTATCTATCTGGCCTATTTCCAATTTTTTTCTCTGTACAAAAACTTGTTCAAGCCATAGAGATAGTAGATAGATGGATGTAAACTGTTTTAGCATGGACATTACCATTGAGGGCTTCCACCATTTAAAGTCATCATGATTCGACCTTGTTTTTTTCCGAGTTCCAAGTTGTCTTGAAAGCACCATAAATCCAGGGAATGCCAGACTTTGATGACAAAATTTGCCCATGAAGGACCGCCTCGCCACCTTTCTGATCAAGTGAGCACAGCACAACAACGTGAGTCCAAAAATGTCTTGTATGCAGCTTCATATATTATGTATTATACCAGAGAGATATTTATACTGTAGCTAAGAAAGTAATACTAAGTGTATGTTCTGTAGTAAGCTGTTAGTAGGCCGTGTGCTTCACCCTAGTAATTTAGTATATTTTCACCTCTTAATTTCGCTTACTGTTCTGAATTGATGGTGCACATGTAGCCTATAACATGTTTTTGAGAAATGTAATCATCAAATATTTTTAGAGCTTTCATTGTCTGCTCATATGCCCCCTTTATTTATCCTATGGTTCTGACTTGGTGTACAGGGAGAACACTGTAAGAATGGCCCATGTTCTGAATTCTGTTGCTGTACATTTCAAAAGTGCTGAACAAAGAGTTATATTGATTACGTTGTCCTAGCTCGCTCATTAATGTCTTAATCGAAATTATGGATCGCCTCTTATCTGCTTGTAATCCCCTTATGCCATAGTTTGTACATCTCAATTGTCAGTAGAAAACACATTTGTTTAAGCAAGTCAGCCATATCAGCCATGTTTTTTAAAAGGCAGTAAATGAGGCTGAATGAACTGTTTTGCTGCCAGACAAGGCTCCGCTGATAACCAGGTGTAGCAGTGGTAAGGTGTTGGGACTGCTGTTGGGACTCTGCTGTTCGGACATCTTTATGTACAGTAGGCCCTAACAGTTTGTGGGCATCGTTTGTCACTTTTTGTGCAATTAATGTATTGTTTAGTGTCGTGTAGTGGCTTTGCTGGCATGCATCCCACATTTTTTGTTTTGTTTGCTCCACCAAGATTTACATGCTAAAATCGCAACTGGCATCATGTGCAAAAAGAGGGAAACATGCTCCAGTAGTTCAGAGATGGAACCTGGCGAGAGTGAGGATGAAGTACCTGCGGTGAGGACCGCCGAGTTCAGTCCTCATCCCGAGGATGATAAGGATGATTCTGGCCGAGTGCGAGTGAGATTTATAGAGACAAGGAATCCTTGCATTTTGGCTGATCCATATGTGGTGTCAGATTGGGTGGAGAAGAGGTTGGTGAAGGTAACTCGGAGTGGACTCGTGCTGATTTATTGTGTTTCCTCCGCCCAGAGGGAGCGGGGGCTCTGGATTACATGATTAGGGACAAGATTTGCAACTTGCTTTGCTCTTCGGAGCAGTGCGCCGTTGAAAGGAGTGATAACGGGGGTTGCATTAAGTGTTGAGGAGGAGCAGTTGAAATGGAAGATTCCCGGTGTCTGTAACGCCCGCCGTTTGGCGAGACGTAGATCCGGTGGAGAGCATGGGGATACGGAGAAGACATTATCTGTCATGTTGAGTCTATACCAGATTATGTCAAGGTAGGAAGTGTCAGTTTCCTGTGAGTTTTTGTTCCGACAACACTACAGTGTTTTAGGTGTCAAGTTTATGGGCATGTTGCAGCAGTGTGGAGGGAGATGCCTCGATGTGAGAAGTGTGCTGGAGGGCATGAGATGAAGGATGTGTGGTATTGGTGGAGAAAGTTATATGTCTCAGTCTTGGGGGTGCCCATGGGGCTGGAGTTCGGAGGTGTCCGGTGAGAGAAAGGCAGATTGATGTAGCCAGGGTTAGAGTAGTACAGAATGTGTTGTATGCCGAATCAGTGAAGAGAGTGGTAGAAAAAGATGGGTACAGGGTGAGGGATCCTGAGAGAATTCCAGCCGCGTCCTCAGAGCATGCGCAGACCAGCTGGCTGGTGTGTTTACGGACATATTCAATCAATCCTTATCCCAGTCTGCTGTTCCCACATGCTTCAAGAGGGCCACCATTGTTCCTGTTCCCAAGAAAGCTAAGGTAACTGAGCTAAACGACTACCGCCCCGTAGCACTCACTTCCGTCATCATGAAGTGCTTTGAGAGACTAGTCAAGGACCATATCACCTCCACCCTACCGGACACCCTAGACCCACTCCAATTTGCTTACCGACCCAATAGGTCCACAGACGACGCAATCGCAACCACACTGCACACTGCCCTAACCCATCTGGACAAGAGGAATACCTATGTGAGAATGCTGTTCATCGACTACAGCTCAGCATTTAACACCATAGTACCCTCCAAACTCGTCATCAAGCTCGAGACCCTGGGTCTCGACCCCGCCCTGTGCAACTGGGTCCTGGACTTCCTGATGGGCCGCCCCAGGTGGTGAGGGTAGGTAACAACATCTCCACCCCGCTGATCCTCAACACTGGGGCCCCACAAGGGTGCGTTCTGAGCCCTCTCCTGTACTCCCTGTTCACCCACGACTGCGTGGCCATGCACGCCTCCAACTCAATCATCAAGTTTGCGGACGACACTACAGTGGTAGGCTTGATTACCAACAACGACGAGACGGCCTACAGGGAGGAGGTGAGGGCCCTCGGAGTGTGGTGTCAGGAAAATAACCTCACACTCAACGTCAACAAAACAAAGGAGATGATTGTGGACTTCAGGAAACAGCAGAGGGAGCACCCCCCTATCCACATCGACGGGTCAGTAGTGGAGAAGGTGGAAAGTTTTAAGTTCCTCGGTGTACACATCACGGACAAACTGAATTGGTCCACCCACACAGACAGCGTTGTGAAGAAGGCGCAGCAGCGCCTCTTCAACCTCAGGAGGCTGAAGAAATTCGGCTTGTCACCAAAAGCACTCACAAACTTCTACAGATGCACAATCGAGAGCATCCTGTCGGGCTGTATCACCGCCTGGTACGGCAACTGCTCCGCACACAACCGTAAGGCTCTCCAGAGGGTAGTGAGGTCGGCAGAACGCATCACCCGGGGCAAACTACCTGCCCTCCAGGACACCTACACCACCCGATGTCACAGGAAGGCCATAAAGATCATCAAGGACAACAACCACCCAAGCCACTGCCTGTTCACCCCGCTATCATCCAGAAGGCGAGGTCAGTACAGGTGCATCCAAGCAGGGACCGAGAGACTGAAAAACAGCTTCTATCTCAAGGCCATCAGACTGTTAAACAGCCACCACTAACATTTAGCGGCCGCTGCCAACATACTGACTCAACTCCAGCCACTTTAATAATGGGAATTGATGGAAATTATGTAAAAATGTACCACCAGCCACTTTAAACAATGCCACCTAATATAATGTTTACATACCCTACATTACACATCTCTTATGTATATGTATATACTGTACTCTATATCATCTACTGCATCTTGCCATCTTATGTAATACATGGACCACTAGCCACTTTAAACTATGCCACTTTATGTTTACATACCCTACAGTACTCATCTCATAGGTATATACCGTACTCTATACCATGTACTGCACCATTGCCTATGCCGTTCTGTACCATCACTCATTCATATATCTTTATGTACATATTCTTTATCCCTTTACACTTGCGTGTATAAGGTAGTAGTTGCGGAATTGTTAGGTTAGATTACTTGTTGTTATTACTGCATTGTCGGAACTAGAAGCACAAGCATTTCGCTACACTCGCATTAACATCTGCTAACCATGTGTATGTGACTAATAAAATTTGATTTGATTTGAGAGAATTCGTGTGAGTAGGCAAAGACCAAGAGAGAGTGATGGGAAGAATATGTGCCTCAGTAAGGTGGACTTTATAGCATTTATAGCCATGGCTGTCAATTGTACTGCAGAAGTGGATCGAAAGTCACAGAACATTGAGTTTGTGGTGGCAAAGAAGTACTTGGGATTGAGGGATTTACTGCAGAACAGCTGCAGGGGGTGTTAGTGTCATGTACTCTCAGACCATCAGATTTTTTTAAGAGTGCTAATAGTTGGCAGGGCAACTTTCCTTTTCCCCAATTTGTATTACCACATCAAATAATTTAATGTAGGTAGGCCGTGGATTACCTCACAGACCAGTACAGTAGGTGGCGGTGTATGCACTTAAAAGTTTGATGCGATCCAAAGAGTTTTATAACTAAACCAAGGTAGTCGTTTCCAATGGGAACAAGTGCGTCATAGTGGGAAGAACAAGTAAGGAGGTGGGCAGAAACAAGCATGAGTTAGTGAGATCCTATTGGCGCGTTCTAGCATGTATCTGCATATTCCCGTTAGGGAATGCTTACTCTGTGAAGTGCGCACGTGCAATAACTCAATTCGCCTTTGCACTCCTTCTAAACAACGCAATTTAAAAAATACATGTTGTAAAGGGCCAAGTCTACAAAACTTACTCCAATCTGTTCATAACAGATTCTAGTGTTGGGAACAGAAAACTGTATTGTGCTCAAATGTTTCATCGATGAGAAAATGTGCAGAATCTCGGCCAAAAGCCACCTGGTTCCATCTTCTCCTACTGCTGGCCATTGGGCTTCCTCTCACTATTTGGTAGTGAGGTGAAACGCCAAGCGGATGCTTCACATTTCTACATCCGGTGAAACATCTGTCTCGTTCTATCTGTGCTCGATCTCTTTGGTTCAAGCACACATCGCGCAACTTTTGACGTTCTGAAGTTTTCTACGACAATGCGAACGAGTGGTTTATCAAGGAAGCAACTCCGCTGGTTGGAGACGTGGCTCTGCCTGGCTGCCATATTGAAGTAACCCACAGTGAAGCACTACAAGCAGCTTAGCTAGCTATCCAACTATATTTTCTTTCTAAAGGCGCTTTAGATATACTGGAACTCGACTGAGCAAACACCATCAGAGATTGAAGATCGTTTTCCTAACCATCTGAGATTAAAGATCGTTTTCCTAAAGAGAGACCAAAAATGGTGAGCACAGTCACATTTCAAGTCTTTATCTTTTCCGCTTAGCTTAATCATAACAACAAACGTTAGCTTGCTATCATTAGCTAGCCCCTTGGCACAATGAATTGAAAAGCAAATGAAACTTAACTTGACAAATAACCACAAAGGTAGCCACTCAAGGTTATTTGCTAACTTAACTATATAATGCTACTATTACTTAGCAGCTTTGTAATGTAACTTATCGATGTTAGTAAGCTAGCTAAGTTAACTAGCTAACGTTACCACAAATATCAGCTACTAGTGCTTGGTGTCAGTTCAGTTAGCTAACGCTAGCTGGTTAAGTTTACTAGGTAACTAGCTAGCTACAATTTAACTAAGTTAGCTAGATTGATCTTTGCATTTCACCGGTTGTCTAATGTTGGCTGTCTGCTAACTGTGTTAAGCTATGTTGGCTGGTAACGTGAAGTACTTGTCCTTGGTAGGCTAGTTAACTAACTAGCTAACATTAACGTTAGCTAGTTATCAAGATATGTCAACCAATGGATCTTGGCTGTATGACATTGTAATTGATTTGCATTGGGTAATCTAGTAAATTAAGTCGTTTGGATCAATGCGTTATCATGCCTTGGTCCTGGTATTCTGTGACGGTAAGTGATTTTCACATATAGTTTATTGTAGCCAGCATATTCCCACCCTATCTTTACACTTGTTTACACACTGAACTTCACTGTGGTCAGAACGCAATCATGGTTACATTAAGACACCATGAAGATTGTGTGAGATTGGTCGGAAAACGTACCTTCAATGCAGGGATGAGATATGCCACTGTACTCCAAATTTTACCTTTCCACACTGCTAGATCAAAAAAGTTGAAATACTGCTTTTTTCCCCTGGGAAACTACCCCTTTGTCCTCATGCTAGCCAGCAGTAGCATATCCCGTCCCTGCATTGAGGTACGTTTTCCCGACCCATATCATACGCTGGCTTCGCGGTGTCTTAATGTAACTATGATTGCTTTCTGACCCCAGTGCAGCTCAGTGTGTAAAGAAGCTTAACGGTATGGTCGGAATCTGCTTTCTAAGTAAACTACCTTTCTTGGCCAACATATTTGTACCAAGTATGGTTACCCTGTCTATCACGCTGTCATCATTAATGGAGACATCCCACTTATGAACGGATGTTTGCGATTCTCTCTGCTCGCTGCAGGTGCTTTTGGCAGCGGCGGTGTGCACCAAGGCAGGCAAAGCCATCGTGTCACGGCAGTTTGTGGAGATGACCCGGACGCGTGTCGAGGGCCTCCTGGCTGCTTTCCCCAAGCTCATGGGCATGGGCAAGCAGCACACGTTTGTGGAGACGGAAAGCGTGCGTTACGTCTACCAGCCGTTGGAGAAGCTCTACATGGTGTTAATCACCACCAAGAACAGCAACATCCTGGAAGACCTGGAGACACTGCGGCTCTTCTCACGTGTGGTACGATACGATCCAACACATCTTCACTGGTCCATTACACAGAGATTTTGCGGTCATAGTGTCCAGGACCCACCACACAAGACACACACACATAAGACAGGCTGGGAGCAGCACACGGGATAACCCTACGCTATAGCAGCTCACTGCTGCTTACGAGTTCAGAATTGATCCATCCCACCAATAACTTCAAATGGGATCATATCCCACTATAAACTAGAAAAGTGTTATGACTGTTGGTTTGATATTGAAGCATTTAATTGGGTTTTTCTGTTTTCAGATCCCAGAGTACTGCCGTGTGCTGGAGGAAGGGGAGATCTCAGACCACTGTTTTGACCTGATATTCGCCTTCGACGAGATCGTGGCCCTGGGCTACAGAGAGAACGTCAACCTGGCCCAGATCCGCACTTTCACCGAGATGGACTCTCACGAGGAGAAGGTGTTCCGGGCAGTCCGAGAGGTGAGACACTTGTAGCTAAAACGCCCATAACGTCCAGCGGACGTGTGGCATTAGCTTATAGTAACCATGATTTGAACGTTCTTCCTCATCACAGACCCAGGAGCGAGAGGCCAATGCAGAGATGCGGCGAAAGGCCAAAGAGCTGCAGCAGATCAGGCGAGACGCCGAGCGCTCGGGGAAGAAGGTGCCGGGCTTCGGCGGCTTCGGCAGTGCCGGGATGAGCAGCATGTCCTCAGGGTCCATCATCACAGACACCATCATCGAACCTGAGAAACCCAAGATGGCTACCGTCCCAGTCAGGTACGGAAATTATGGAATTTAGGTGTTGAATTTGATTGTGTGTATAATTGTCTTAGAATGTGCTCCAATACACAGTGATTGGCAGATAGGGCCCAGTTTCTCCTAATAATGTGACCAGGCTGGGAAATTGTATTTTTGGTCCAACAGCCACTGTGGCAGTTAGATGAGAAAATCGACCAGCCACTCATTTTTTTTTTTTACAAGCAAAAATATTTTGGGGCCATAATTAAACCAAAAATCACATGACTGATGAGAATGCTTTTGTAATGTTTCTAAAACAAGAAATGTATTAGCAGTAAGAAGTAATGTGGTATATTGCTCCATTCAATTTCATTTTTAAGTATTTTAACCGATGTATGTTAAAAGCAATAATGTAGTTAATAGTGAAACAAAAACTGTTCTACAACTGAACATTAAGAATCAACAAAGGTTGATTGCTGAGTGAAACAACTTATTTATTGTTATTAGTTCAGAGCTCAAACACTGCCATTTTTACAAAGAGTTCATTAGTTAATATTTGAGAACACAAATATATTGAGCACAATTAAAATATGTGAGTGTTTTAATGAGAAGACATGACTAAAAGTTTATGAATAAAAGGTTTTTGGAGTCTATACCCTGAAATATTTGAGTCACTAGGCGAGACGTGGTAACGGTTATTGAGAGTCTCTGCATCTGCGTTAGCAACAGACAGTTGCAGCAAAATAATATTGGAAAAACAACTTGGCGTGTGAACAAAAATGATGTAACTAGACAAGAAACACGAGGATAAAGTCACACTTTAGTAGCCATTTGTCAATTTGACCAACTTCTACATTTGGGCTTTGGATTTTTTTTTTACTGTTCCCAAATGCTGTGTGTAACCATCCACCAACGTGGCTGGTGAAAGATATTCTTGCCCGCCAATGCCCAAAATTCTACCCGCATTTGGCAGGTGTTAATTTCTCACCCTGAACGTAACCTGACTAGGGCTGTTGCAGTGACCATGTTACAGCCACACCGGAGGTCAACGAGTCATAAAGGCAGTCAAATTCCACATGACCATTTAGTCACGATAATTAGGCCCCTCCAAGCTCTGATGCTGGTCATTAGCAGCCTACCAAACTTGCTAACAGCCTGGTACACAGCACTCTTTTGTCCCTCTAATCACTCTGACATCAATGCAAATAATTTGAAAATCTAATCAAACAGTTAATGAGAGCCCATCAGCTCATGTTGTGCAATATTTCTATAGGCTATGCAAATGGAGAGAAAACAGTGTGATGGCTGCTAATAAAAAGAGGAGGCTCCCATCAGCTTTCTATAAGCTAGGCCAATTATTGATTTCTCAACTTTCCTAATATTAAGCACGTTGCTTATATTTAGATCAGGAGTATGGCCTAGCTGGCTGCCATGAAAATAAACCACTGGGAAAAGCGTCCTCCATTCGCTATTTAAGTGCATAGATGACATGTATTTTTCCCCCGCTGCCCCTGTTTCGATACAGGTGCATGTTAATGGTCCATTCTAAATTATAACAAATATCACACACACATTATTATTTAGTATATTTAAAGACGAGATTAAACCAAGAATAGTCTGATGGGTGACAATATTAGCCTATCACTTGTGAATTATATATTATCACTTGTGAATGATGCTCAGCATAAGAGACAATGCCTTTGCCTTTTTTGCTGCCTTTTTTCGAACCATAGTCGCACACCTTATGTAACCTAGCCCATAGGCCTATATGTTTTAATAAGGTTTGTATCACAACTAAAGTGGCCAAATAACTTCTTAAAAATGAAGCACATTAATCCGCTTTACAAGGGGTGTAGAGCCTAACTGGCATATATAAGCAGCGCATGCGTTTCAAGTTTGGTGAAGTTAATTTTCGCCATAAAAATGTACCTTTATAATAAAAGCGTTACATGCATAATTTCATTTTTCGGTCACTTTTGATAATAGTGTTTTCCCGGGAAACATTTGCGCGTTTAGCCTACTGCCATGTGCGCATTGCTGTGCTTATAATGTGAAGAAATAGCCTAATAGTTTATCAACATAAGTTCTGATCGGTTGTGTCAGCCACATTGCATAAAACATGTATTTTGAAGCTAGTGGTTGTATTCATTTGGGATCTATCGCATTCCACAACTGTCCCAGACTGTTTGGAATATTTATTTCTCACACAAAATAGGTCGACTTTTGTACTATGGAGGATAGTAGATTGACTTTGGCTAGTGCTTTTTCTGTTCGTTAGGCCTACTCATCTTGTTGGCTGACGGAAAGTACATGTGGACAGTGCTTCCAATATCTTCAATATGCATCTCGGAATTGGATAGAAGCGTGTGCAGTTGCGTCCCCGATGTCTGTCTTCACTTGTAGCCTGTGAGAAATACTCGATCACGTGACAGCGAGCCATGTGAGTGAGAGACGCTTTGGATTGCGTAGCACACTCGGAGAGAAGGGCACAACGCACTAGTCAAAGCAGAG
Organism: Salvelinus fontinalis; assembly: GCF_029448725.1. NCBI lineage: Eukaryota > Metazoa > Chordata > Actinopteri > Salmoniformes > Salmonidae > Salvelinus > Salvelinus fontinalis. The sequence continues at coordinate 5,543,209 of NC_074688.1, forward strand.
CTCATGCCTTTCAAGCAACTTTTTTCAAATCATCTTTAGTCTCATCCTGCAGCCTTACAATGTATTCAAAATAAAAACATATAGCCCAATGTTTGTAGAACTAAAGTTAAATGAATAACTCTTAATTAAGCATACCTATTTCTTTGTTAACCGCTGAACACAGAATAGTGTGCGCACTCCCCCAAATCGTTTTGGAGAAAATATTTATATTTTATTCAGCTTTGTTCAATTGTATTCTTCATACTATAAAATAATATTAAATAATGGCACAGAATTCTAAGCAAATCTTGTCTGCTAAATTAACTAGTGTAGCCCACAGCCATTTGGCAGAGGCACATAAGGACCTTTTCTTCTGAAATAGACTAGACATTTTCTTCATATCATGCTTCTTTAGACCTGTCTAATATAATAATGGATTTATTGGGAAGGTGTAGTAGGCAATATTACATGGATTTATTAGACTTTTTTTAAATGGCTTATTAATAGGTGGAAGCCAGGAGATGCTAAATGTTCGTCAATTACCATAGAGACCGATAGTTATTTGCTTGACAATCACCGGCTGACAATTTCGGGAAAGCCCTAGACCTGACCATGAAAAACTCTGGGCCACAGATACAGAGGCTGGTACTGACGATCGTGTGTCTCCCACAGGCCGACCGGATCCAGCAAAGCCCTCAAGCTGGGCGCCAGGGGGAAAGAGGTGGACAACTTTGTGGACAAGCTCAGGGGGGAGGGGGAAACCATCACGTCCAACACAGGGAAAAGGCCTTCGCTTGCGTCCAATGTTCTACCGCCACCAGTTAATGTGGAGAGGTACATTTATTCCTCTTAAGTTTTCATCTTTGATAGTAAGCCAAGGTTTATGTATTCAATGTCTGTGCATGTGCTTTACTATTGACCTAATTCCCGTGTGTGATTGCAATGTGTGTGATGATAAAACCTCAATCTTGACGCCTGTGTATGTTTTCCTCAGTGTCCACATGAGAGTTGAGGAGAAGATCAGCCTGACCTGTGGACGTGACGGCGGTCTACAGAACATGGAGCTCCTAGGCATGATCACCCTGAGAGTGACCGACGACAAGGTCAGCCGCATCCGCCTGATGGTCAACAACTACGACAAGAAGGGAGTACAACTGCAGGTGAGTTGTTCAGATCCTGACTGACCCATGACCTTTTGTAAAGACTCCAGGATGGTGTCCAGTAGGGCACAACGTTGTGGAAAAATCCAGTGTTCTTATTTGACTACTAACCCCAGCACGATTACAAAATGTTTCTCCCCGTGTGCTCCTTCTGAACACGGCCCAATGTATTCGAAGATTTCTGTAACAATTCATCCCATATCAGAGATATGTACTCTACCAGTCAAAAGTTAACACCTACTCATTCAAGGGTTTTTCTTTATTTTTACTATTTTCTACATTGTCGAATAATAGTGAAGTCGTCAAAACTATGAAATGAAATAACACATGTAATCATGTAATAACCAAAAAAGTGTTAAACATATCAAAATATAATTTTATTTTTGATATTTTTCTTTGCCTTGACAGCTTTGCACACTCTTGGCATTCTCTCAACCAACTTCATAAGGTAGTCACCTGGAATACATTTCAATTAACAGGTGTGCCTTGATAAAAGTTAATTTGTGGAATTTATTTCCTTCTTAATTGCGACCCGACCAAGATAAAACAAAGCAGTGCGACACAAACAACAACACAGTTACACATGGAATAAACAAACAGTCATAATACAATAGAAAAAAGTATATATACAGTGTGTGCAAATGAGGTAGGATAAGGGAGGTGAAGAAATCTCAAACATTTTTTTGTTACTACATGATTCCATATGTGTTATTTCGTAGTTTTGATGTCTTCACTATTATTCTACAACTTAGAAAATAGTAAAAATAAAGATAAAGTAGGTGTTCTAAAACTTTTGCCCGGTAGTGTATGTCTACTGTGTTGGAATTGATTGTATCTCCCCTGGTATTTAGACACATCCCAACGTAGATAAGAAGCTCTTCACTTCAGACTCTGTGATTGGTCTGAAGAACTCTGAGAAGTCTTTCCCCCTCAACAACGATGTGGGGGTGCTGAAGTGGAGGCTCCAAAGCACAGACGATGCCCTCATACCTCTAACCAGTGAGTCTCATTCCAATGCCTTTCTCCACCCGTCGTCCTGCCGGCACCGTCTGAGATCTGCAACTATTGTGGTACGATTTATTCAGTGTTAACTATAGTCTATTTGTAAATGTCATTGTGCCTGGTTTTGTCTGTAGTAAACTGCTGGCCTTCAGAGAGTGCTACTGGCTGCGACGTGAACATAGAATATGAGCTGCAGGAGGAGAGCCTTGAACTGAACGATGTAGTTATTGCTATCCCAATACCGTGAGTACATGGGTGTTAAATGACTTTTCTTGTAATGTGTTGACTGTATAACAACCTTGCTGGGTTTTCTTTTGGCTAGTTTTCCAGAGACCAATTTTTAAGCACAGCCCTGGACTAAGAAGCATGGGTAATGGAGTTCTTCCATTGAGGTGGTTTTTAGTATAAGATTATGGTTCATTTGTGACCGGTAAACCAGCCTAAAGTTTATGGTTGCGTTGTTTACAGTATATGGTTGTGTATCCTGGTGCAGATCTGGAGTTGGGGCACCTGTGGTTGGAGACGTGGACGGAGAGTATAAGCACGACAGCAGACGGAACGTTCTAGAGTGGAGCCTACCCGTCATAGATGCCAAAAACAAAAGCGGCAGCTTGGAGTTCAGTGTCCCCGGGCAACCCAGCGACTTCTTCCCCGTCAACGTGTCCTTTGTGTCCAAACGCAATTACTGCGACATACAGGCAAGTTTCATCTTTTTTACGTTGAAGCTTACTAACTATGGACATTTAGGCCTACAGTCAATGATGGAACACAATGCTCTTGCTATCCCTGCATTTCACTCGTCACATTGCTTTTTTCCCCCCTCCTATTTCCTCAGGTTGCCAAAGTGACTCAGGTAGAAGGAGACGCACCAGTAAAATTCTCTTTAGAAACTTCGTTCCTCGTCGACAAATACGAGATCCTGTAAAAGAAATATACGTCAAAGCTCCAGAGAAGACAAAAATAAATACTCGCCTACCTGCCCGCCTGTGGAACATTTGAGACTGTACACATCAACAGGATCCAGCCCTTCAAAAGCCCTTCCCGCGGTGGAGCGCAGTATTGGTGTGTTTATGTTTGTATGAGAGAGAAAAAGATCTACAGTGTATATATAGAGTTCAATTTAACGGGCAGCGAAACGTGCTGTTATTCGCCGAGGAGAGGCGGGAAGTGAAAACACGATGGCTAAAGGGGCAGCAGGAAAGGGAGATGGGTGGTGGTCTTGGTTAAGTGGTGGGGTAGGAACCGTACTAGCTACAGACAAGCGTCGGGGACGTGTTCACTAGAACACAAAACAGAAAACAATTCACACTGTTTTGCAACAGAAAACAAAAAATGATCTTTTCTCATTTGAGGAAAACTAAAATGAGCCTTTCTAATTATACACGTCCGGGTAGTCCCTCTCTGATTCAGTCAGTTTTCTTCCATTTGGTGCCTAATAAACATGACCCTGTTGTGTTGGCTGAGGAGTCAGTATTCAGCTGGTTCATCTCCCTGCTATTGAGGTTGAGTAATTAAAACCATCCCCACCTTCAAAGAATCATGCATCCGCTACCAGAGACATTTTGTATTTTATACATTGGACCAGATTTTGAAGAAAGCAGGACTACTCAGGTGGTCTTTCATGTTTTAGTTTTTTTGTTTCATAACTGCAGGTTCACCACAAATCCATTTTAATGGCACCTGTTTACCCACTAAAGGCATTTTTTTCTCCATTAGATTGATTAATCTCTATGTAGCTTTAGGTGTGTTGGCTGTGGTATTGAGAAACTGTTAAGATGGAAAAGAGTAAGCCGCCAATTCACAAAGGCAAACCAGTGCATTTGTGGCTATAGAAGTTCTTGAAAAGTAATCATTTAAAAGCTCCATAGCAAGGTCACCGTTGACTATTTACAAACGTAACAGTTGTTGAAAAGGAAGAGCCGATCAGTATACTGTGGTTCACATCAAACAACCATCAATAGAGGGAATACTTTGGTCCTATCGCGAGGAGGATTCTCCTGCCAGTGACACCACCTCCCTCTGATGACTCCAGTCAGTAATTTACTCCCCTAATGAACGGATGCTCTAAAATCCACTTAATCATAAGGACAACATGTAGTGTTTTCATGTTTTGGTTTTGATGTTTTGTTTGTATTCCCAGAATTTCAATGTGGTTGGTTGGATAATGGGGTTTGAAGATGGCTAGATGGGACATTTTATCTGTAAAGAAATACAGATGGGGAATCATAACATTCCAGTATAAAATGTGAAGCAAAAAATCTTTAATTGATTAAAGTGTATTATTCAACTTTGCGGTCTTGATTTTTTTGGGTAGTTAATGCATTGCAATGACGTTAAAGACCGGTTGGTTGTTCAGCAACAACACTGATGCTTGCGCTACTATGGGGCAAAATGAAGGTTACGTACGTAACCACGGTTATCTGAGCTACATGGATCACCCCAATATATTGGTATCACTCCGCAGCGGAGGGATACATCCGAGGTGAGGATTTACAGAGTTACTCCCATCTACCTGTGTCACGGCTGGGGTCCGCCCCTATATATAGACCCCATGGCCGCGACACATGTTCTCTACATTTGAGGCGTGTCTCTAGCACCGTAGAGGATTAGAGTGATCCATATAGCTCACATAACCGTGGTTACATACGTAACCTTAGTTATGTTTCCCTACATTGGAATACCCGTACCAGATTTTGTCGGTGCTAGAGGGATCTGGCCAGCCAGCGGCGAAGTCCCAGCGTGGGGCTGTCAGTGGAAGGGGTGTCCAGGCACAGTCCCCGGAAGGGGAGGTGATGCCCAGGACCGCTGAACCAACCGCAGAGGGAGGTGCCACATTTACCCGATTAGTACCTAGCAAAGGTGCTAGAGGAAGCCCAGCTGGCCGCAGCACAGATATCAGCGAGGGGCACTCCTCTCAGTAGAGCCCAGGACGCAGCCACACCTCGTGTTGAATGTGCCACCACAGACCCCAGCACTGGCCTGCCAGCCAGGCAGAATGCTGTCATGATCCAGTGAGTGAGCCTCTGCTTTGATAACCCAGCCCCCAGGAGACTCACCCATAGCAGACCTTTGTCTGGTCTGTTGTTCTCACTGACCGTGTCCGCTCCACATAGGCAGCCAGTGCCCGCACAGCATGCCGGAGCGAGGCCCAGACTCCCCTGATACTGCCGGGGGTTCGTAAGCAGACATGATAAAAGGGATGTTCACATGCCTGTCTGACAGAACCTTCGAGAGGAATGAAGGGTTAAGGCGGAGAGATATACTCCTCCCCCTGGGGTCCACCCGGTAGCACTCAGAACTTACAGAAAGAGCACGGAGCTCAGCAACCCTCTTCATGGAAGTAATCGCTACCGAGAAAGCCACCTTCATGGAGAAGTGTTTCACAGAGGCAGACTCCAATGGTTCGAAAGGCGGCTTTGCCAAAGCTGCCAAGACCACATCCGGATCTCAGCTCGCCATTGAGCGGGTCCTAGTTGGACGCAGGCGACGAACCCCCTTCATAAACCTGGAGGCCAAGGGATGGCGCCCCACTGGCCTGTCCATCTACCCCATACGGCAGGCAGATTTGCCAGCCAAATACCCTCTCAGTGTAGAGGCTGCCAAGCCCTCATCCAAGCGAGACTGCAGGGTATTGGAGGACATACTGCACCACGCATGACTCGGGCACAACCTTAATACCAGTGCACCAAGAGCAGAACAACTGCCAGCGCAACTGGTATGCCGGGGGTTGTAGCCCTTGCGCTCTGCATGGTGTTCATTACACCCTCCTGTAGTCCTAACATGGACCATTGGTGCCATTTAGTGACCAAGCCCACAGACTGATGTTACAGTATAACTTTAGACCGTCCCCTCGCCCCGACGCGAACCAGGGACCCTCTGCACACATCAACAACTGACACCCACGAAGCGTCGTTACCCATCGCTCCACAAAAGCCGCGCCCTTGCAGAGCAAGGTGCAACACTACTTCTAGGTTTCAGAGCAAGTGACGTAACTGATTGAAACGCTAGTAGCGCGTACCCGCTAATTAGCTAGCCATTTCACATCCGTTACACTGAGGTGGTGCGGTCTCGGATGCCACAGAGTTCCCCCGGCCTGAGACAGCAGGTCGGGTCTCAGGGGCAGTTTCCAAGGTGTCCCTGACAACAGGGACAGGAGTAGGCTGAACCAGGTGTGGTCTGGGCCAGTATGTACAGATTGCCTCATCAGATATCGTTTCCTAAAACCAATTGTTGAGATGATGTGCATAATGCCAACCCAGAGATGGCGCTAGTGGGGCACCTCTCTAGGATAAACAGGTGCATTATGAGTGACTGATTAGGATGTCATGACCTGTAATCCCTGACTAAAGGGTTATGTTTGCAGTTTATCTAACTCTCTTACGTGAGCTATTCACACACATATTAACATCAATGTTATTGGATTTTTGTTTAGACTTAAAAAGCCAAACACATGCCATTCTAGTGCAAATCCAAATGCTACGCACCCTCGGGTGTTTTTCAAAGGGAGCTTGCGATCGGCATCTCACAGCCCTGGATGAGCCAATGTTTTAGATGCAATCATCAGCAAAACGAACAGTAACGCATACACCATCGCACAACAGGTTGAAGTCAAGCGGGGTTCCCAAATACGAATGGGGCAATACAAGGCATCCATATTGCCATATCACCATCCCAAAACGAAATCAATTATGTGAACAGAAAAGGCTAGGTGGAACGCGCAACTCGTTCATTCTGCAGAACATGTGGCTTATTGGTGAGTGTTGCCTACTCATTTTAAGTATATTTGCCATTGCTAAAGCAACTTGAGTTGTCCTAATGGTCCTCTCTTTGTAGATATATGAACTTCTTTACTGGTCAAGCCACAACAGAGCGAGCCAAATAAAACATGTTGCTGGTACTCAGTCTCTGACACTAGCATCTCTATTTCAGTCTTTTTTCGTAGCTTGCGCCTTTTGTATGTCATGGTATGGCGTTGTGTATATATGAAATACAAACAGCCAAGGTCGTGCATGAGCATGAGGCTGAGAACAATTTGTATGTATCAATGGTTATCTCCTACTGACGTGCTTATGACGCTCGTACTCGTAATTGTTTGATAAAATCACACTTTTTCTATGCGTACGAACGTTCTCAATTCCGTTTAAGTCGTGTTTTAGAATGGTTTCTATGCTATATTAATACACGAGGCCCCTTTTCTTTAAAAAGGCTTCGGCATTATCATTTTCACAATTTCAGTGTTATTGAGACCTAATAGTGTGAAATATCCCGTTTGACTGCACTCCTTTTTAAATAAATCACTTTTCTGGAGGACTGCTCTACTCAGTGTTACATGTGTAGGCCTACATGAGACCAGAAGAGGAGTTTGTTTAGATAAAGAAAACCGAACAGGCAGCTGAGCTGCATCAGTGTCCGTTTCCTCTCACTCCCACCCTCTCTTACGTAACCCTGAAATGGATGCCTATTTACACTCATCTTGCATTCCTTAGGACTCCACAATCCTCTTTGGCATTAGTTTTCTGTTCTCAGATCTTAGTGTGGAGTATGGGCTGGACGCTGCTTATCCTTCTGGTTGTTCTGACCGTGGTCCACGGGAACCCGACCGTGACTGTCAGAACTGGGTCAGGACCAACAGTGGGGATCGATCAACACCCAAACAGTGTTCCTCTGGGAGAGGATACACAGACCACTACAGAGGTGAGTGAGCTACAAACCCCTAGAATCCTCTATTCCGAGAGGAGGCACATCAGCATAGACTCGAGACTTTCTGTATAGGCCGACATAACATGGAGAATGAGTCTCCAGTTTGTTTTGCTCGAAAATACTGATTTGACTTAACTTTGTCCAGCTTCTTGCAGTGATGCACATTGGATAGTATTTCACAACCCGAGTTGTGCTTTCCAGTCGAATCCAGATTAGATCAAATTCAGGCACCCTAAAATGAACACATCAACCACATAACCACCTGCTAAGTAAATGAAGGAGCAATGACACCCTGGTGAAATGGTAGTATTAGGTCAATCTTATTTAATCATCATTACAACATATGCTGTACATAGTACACAACCAGTTAATATACATGCCCAAGTTGAAGTCCAAACTTTGAGCTTGCTTCAAGTCTTTATGAAAACTGCTAGGCTGTGGGGCAAGGCTGTTTGCTGGAGAGCAAAGTCTGAATGGAAATAGTCATAATAAATACTTTAGGACAGTGTGGGGGGAAATCAAGGGAATTCACTTGGATTCACATTTGTAGCATTTTGAATGCACATATGATATAATACACCCACCTTATTTTAATTAATTCTAGGCAAGTTAAGAACAAGTTCTTCTTTACGATGATGGCCGAACCCTAAACCGGATGACTCTGAGCCAATTGTGCGCCGCACTGTTGGACTCCCAATCGCGGCCGGTTGTGATACAGCCTGGAATCGAACCAGGGTCTGTAGTGACGCCTTAGACCGCTGCGCCACTCAGGAGCCCTTGGTGAGGCAGAGTATGTTTACAGTTGATTGAGCACTGTGTAGGTTTGTGTGCATTTGTCAAGCATTCCATTGCAGTAATGTTATTTTTTTTAGGCGATAGATCAGCTTTAATACTGCAGATAGATTGTAGCTTTCATCAATGTAATTGTCTGCATCATTTTCAGTCCCCCATATTTTTTTTTTTATACATACACACAAACATACATACCAGTCAAAAGTATGGACACACCTACTCATTCAAGGGTTTTTCTTTATTTGTACTATTTTCTACATTGTAGAATAATAGTGAAGACAAACTATGAAATAACACATATGGAATCATGTAGTAACCAAAAACAGTGTTAAACAAAAATTTATTTGTTTATCAGATTCTTCAAAGTAGCCACCCTTTGCCTTGATGACAGCTTTGCACACCCTTGGCATTCTCTCAACCAGCTTCATAAGGTTGTCACCTGGAATGCATTTAAATTAACAGGTGTGCCTTGTTAAAAGTTAATTTGTGGAATTTCTTTCTTTAATGCGTTTGAGCCAATCAGTTGTGTTGTGACAAGGAAGGGGTGGTATACAGAAGATAGACCTATTTGGTAAAAGACCAAGTCCATATTATGGCAAGAACAGCTCAAATAAGCAAAGAGAAATGACAGTCCATCATTACTTTAAGACATGAAGGTCAGTCAATATTGAACATTTCAATAACTTTGAATTTTTTTTGAAGTGCAGTTGCAAAAACCATCAGCCTAAATAAATGCTTCAGAGTTCAAGTAACAGACACATCTCAACATCAACTGTTCAGAGGAGACTGCGTGATTCAGGCCTTCATGGTTGAATTGCTACAAAGAAACCACTAAAGGACACCAATAAGAAGACACTTGCTTGGGCCAAGAAACATGAGTAATGAACATTAGACCAGTGGTAATCTGTCCTTTGGTCTGATGAGTCCAAATTTGTGATTTTTGGTTCCAACCGCCATGTCTTTGTGACACAGAGTAGGTGAACGGATGATCACCGCATGTGTGGTTCCCACCGTGAAGCATGGAGGAGGAGGAGAGATGGTGCTTTGCTGGTGTCGCCGTCTGATTTATTTAGAATTCAAGGCACACTTAACCAGCATGGCTACCACAGCAACACGACATCCCATCTGGTTTTCGCTTAGTGTGACTATCATTTGTTTTTCAACAGGACAATGACCCAACACACCTCCAGGCAGTGTAAGGGCTATTTGACCAAGAAGGAGAGTGATGGCGTGCTGCATCAGATGACCTGGCCTCCACAATCACCCAACCTGAACCCAATTGAGATGGTTTGGGATGAGTTGGACCACAGAGTGAACAAAAAGCAGCCAACAAGTGTTCAGCATATGTGGGAACTCCTTCAAGACTGGTGGAAAAGCATTCCAGGTGAAGCTGGTTGAGAGAATAAGTGTGTGCAAAGCTGTCATCAAGGCAAAGGGTGGCTACTTTGAAGAATCTCAAATATATAATTAACACTTTTTTTGGTTACTACATGATTCCACAGTTTTGATGTCTTCACCATTATTCTACTATATAGTAAAAATAAAAACCCTTGAATGAGTAGGTGTCAACTTTTGACTGGTACAGTACATACAAATACATACATATCTTAAATATTTTTTTCCTTCATTACTTTCTAACCCTACCACCCCTATCCCAATTGGAGTAAACAACAACGCTTAGGCTTCTACTTCCAGCTTATACATGCTATATACATTTTATGGACAGTATATTTTACAATAGTTCTATTTTGTTTGTTTTTACTCCTGTCCTTCCTCTACACTCAATCTCTCCCATCTATTTCTGATGTCCATCCGTTTTGATTTTTATTTACCACATCTTTCAAACTGTGCTCTTTCACAAAAGTTCTTAACCTATGTGCGTTTTATGCACATCGTGTGTTTTACATTAGTTATATTATTAGTCCCAACCTTCAGCTCCATTTAACCCCCCTGTAATCTGTTTACAATTCATTGATTGTGTGTGTTGTCCATCCTTAGTTCTTCCCCTTCTTGGCAGGCAGCTGTCCCGTTGACTCCAGGTATTTGTTGACGAGCTCCTCCTGAGTGCCAGGCAGACATGGCTGGTATCTGCTATACTCCATGGTGTACTCTCCTTTCCCCTGGACACAACACACACACATCAGTTCTCCAGAAAGGATCATAGACTGAGCAATAACTTTAGTCCAAATAAATTAACTGAAAAAAAAACACGCAAATACAAACTCAATTCAATATCACTGAAAATGCATGGCTCGTTATCCTGGACAATTTTATGACTAATTGACGTCTTGACATCCGACTAGAGCAGCCAGTGCCTTACCTTTGTACAGGACTGGAGCTCTGTGGCGTAACCAAACATGTCATTCAGTGGAATCTGGGGAGAGGAAATGGCGATTTGACCATCAAATACACAGTGACTGGACAGACGCTTAACCTATCCTGTCTTTGCAGGAAGAAAAGGGCATAGGAAGTGTGAGAATGACAGAGCTGCACTCACATCAGCATACAGCGTAAAGTAGCCCTCCGCCCCATCCTACCCACTGATGGTGACGGTTGACCCCGGCGATGACTGTCCCTTGGAACTCATCGGGCGCCACAATTTCTACTGACATGATTGGCTCCAGCACGGCAACGTTGGCCTTCTCCATGGCTACCAAGAGGGGGACGTGGATGGAAGGAGAGAGGAGACATTCAGTAGGTTTGTCAAAAAGCTGAGAAGCACGGAAAAGGTATACAGAGGGAAAAATATGCGAGAACGATGAGGGTGTATTCTGGTTAGTTGACACCCACCTTGTTTAAGAGCGCCCTCCCCTGCACGGATGAAGGAGATCTCATTCGAGTCCACCATGTGATGCGCTCCGTCTTCTAATAGGAACTTGACGCCTGAGATCTTGTGACCAGTCCGAGGGCCTTTCTCACAGGCCTCTCTGAATCCCTGCAGGAGAGAGGGATGATGGCGAAAGAGTGACAGTGGTGTGGAAACTACGACCCGCAGGCCCATTCAATCCGGCCCACGGGAGGTTTGAGTAAAGAAAATAGAAATGATAATGGACCTATATAATCAAATGAATGCCCTTTTTGTAGCCCACAAATTGATTTTTGACCAACTAAATCGGTCAAAATAAAAAATATCTGTGGCCCTCTTGAATTTTTCAATCCCGAGTTGGCCCTCAAGTCAAAGTTTGCCCACTCTTGGGGTATGAGATTAGAGGTCTACTAGAATTTCTATCTGAATAAGGTACAGGATTTTTTCCAATCCTAATTACACTTACTGAAGGGCCTATGTGATTTTCAGACTACAGCCAGGCATGCGCACCTTCTCGACAGCCGGCACAAACTGTTTGGGGATGTTGGTTCCTACAGTCTGGTCTTCAAACTCCACTTGTGTAGTTCTCTTGGTCCAGAGGTTCCAGAACTCCTATCACTTTACCGTACTGCCCAGAACCACCAGACTGCTTCTTATGGGTAAAGTCAAACCTGCAGAGACAAGCACATAGCCAAAATCAGTAACTAATTTTGAGGATTTTCATTAAAGCATTGGTAGGTAAAGAACTGCCATAGTTGCCAAAACGATCAACTCAAATTAACATAGACAAGCAAAGTAGCTTTATGGTCACTCGCCATGCTTTTATGTTAGTGAGGAGAAGGGAAATGTGTGGCCTGTCTCTTTTAAAGAAGGGCGGTACTAACTGAATTATTGGCTTGGGAGGAAGCAGGAAGTTCTCCCCCTGCATGTGGCTGTTTCTCCAGCTGTCTAACCGCAACAGCCTCAACGGGCAGGGAGTTATAGCCTTTCCAGGCACACTTTCTTCCTCTCTGACACTTCTACCCTCCCCTTACTCACTATATTCCTCTGTATTCTCCCTCTTTCTCCTCATCTAGAACTAGGGCAGGACACGACTTCCTGCACCAGCACACACAGAGGTCAAAGTCCCATCAGCAGCAGACTGACTCTCCCTACCAGTCCTCACCACCCTCTTTTGCTCTCATTCCCCTTCTCTCCGGTGTGGATTAGGGGGAAAGCCAGGTGGTGGATGAAGTGATGACGACTGGCGTGCTGAACCCGAGTCACTACCCTGCCCGCCGAGCAGCCACGGTGGTCCAACACTACCTGAACACCCGCTACGGCTCACCCTACAGGTGGATCTTTCTCAGCACAGTACACAGCGGCAGCGCAGAGGTAGGAGTGGAGATGATCAGCATACCTTGGGGTGTGTGTTGGGCAAGAGCAGTTAATATTACAAGGCAAGGAAGGATCCTTGAAGGGGATGGATATGGGAGGTCTGTGCGGATTAAAAAAGTCCATTCTCAATACCACGTACAGTGGGAGCTTTTTATTTTACATTTTTAACTAGGCAAGTCAGTTAAGAACATCTTCTTATTTTCAATGACGGCCTCGGAACAGTGGGTTAACTGCCTTGTTCGGGGGCAGAATGACAGATTTTTACCTTGTCGATTCGGAGATTCGATCTTCTCACCTTTCGGTTATTAGTCCAACGCTCTAACCACTAGGCTACCTGCCGCCCCACTTGAGGGGGCGACGGCTTTATGGAACATAGTTCTGTTTGCTTACATTTTGTCTTAAGTGGTTAATTTCTGCTCTCTCTCCCCGGCTGTCAGGATGTGGCGGAGATGGGGAGGAAGTATCAACTGGAGCTTACCATGCAGGAGATAATCAGTAACGTAAGATCCGATTCACATTCTCAGTGACTCACTATTACGCAGAACAGCCGTGTGAATAAATACACGGTGTGTTAAGTAACCTTGTCTACACTGCCATGGTAAAAAACACCTGTTAGATCAACTTTTTTCCCCCCCCTCTCCCGTAACTTCCCTCTAACATACCTCAACGTCATTCCTTTCCCCAACTCTCCCCTCATATTCTCACTTTCTCCTCAACTACCTCACCCTTTCCTCTCCCTATAAAAGGTCTCGGGACGGTGCTCTGCGGAGCTCCTCTTTCCAGGGGGAGAGGGGCAGAGTGCTCCCCAGGTCCAGGCCTCCTGTGAGGGACTGCATCAAAGCAACACCACGGCTCAGGAAGAGGCCTTCTACCAGCAACACAGAGCCAGCAATAACCTAGCGTCAGGAAACGATATACCAGGTAGATATAGAGCCACAAACACACAACTGACCCCCCCCATCTCTCTTCTGACTGTGATGTTTGTGGTTTCTTTGACAGACAGCTACGGTCACATGGAGCCCAGTGTGAAGCCCTTCTGGCAACTGGGGGGCGTGGCCTCCAGTTTCATCATGCTGAGGGAGTCCAATGAGAGCACACTTTACAACATGGCCCAGGTGGCCAACTTCACACAGCTGGTGAGCAGCCAATAAGTCGGTTCGAGTTCCTGCCCGACTAGATGCGCAGGCGTTGCGTCAACCGACGGTTGCGTGCTACGTCATCGACTGTGCAGTCGGGCATCAGATTGCTAGATCATATATGGTTAGCTGAGACGTTAAATGCCTATCCAGGCGTGGTATGATCAGGCATGCGTCTGATGTAGTCGGACAATAACTTGAGAAGAACCTCCGTGTAACCATGGCGATATCTGCCCAAATTCCAAATTGACACTTAACTCCCCACCCCATTCCTTTCCATCCGTCCTTCTCACACACTTGGTCCCCGGTTCTGTCTGTCCCTCAACAGGAGACTGAGAAGGACCAGCTGAGGTTCAACTACCATGTCCTGCTGCATGAAATGATTTCCCAGGTAACTAAAACGTTCTGCCATCGGTCTTAACAGAACTCAGACGTCATGTTTGTTATTATAAAGGTGCATTGTTGTGTGTGTGTGTGGTTACGCGCAGGAGATCATCCACTGGAAGCTGCTAGTCACCTGGTCCCCAGCACAGGGAGTTCAAGTCCTGCAGACTGAGCTGCAGCCAAAGTGCCGCTGTGAGGCTCCTCCAAACACCACCAACTGAGATGCACGGAGAAACACTCCAGAGCCTTACAAGTACTGCAGAGAATACAACACGTCTCTTAGGACTTGAATGAAGGGTAAAGCCACGTTCTACCTGCTTTGAAAAGCTGAGCTTTACTCTTCACACTTGGCTTTAGTAATTATGTTTCCCTTCACCACTATTGCTTTAGAGGAGAGGAGAGGGCACACGTCCATGGCCTTACTGCAGCTATGCGAATGCACTGCTTTTACTGTGTCAGCATGTGAGACTCTTGGTAAGCTATAACAATGTGTTTCAACTTTTTGTTAATGTACTCTATTGATGAAGCGATGCGGGCCAATAAAGCCGTCACGGTACAGAATGTAATGCTTCTGAGTGGTTCATTTGGACGTTGTTGCCGTGTGTTAGGAGTGGTACTTACTGGTCACGCTCTCCCTGAAGGCTACCTTGGGCTTTCCCATCACACAGGGGCAGTTATACTCCCTCTCCATCCTCTACAGAAAGACAGCGACAGAAAGTAAGGTCCGCTTGATTTACTGCACCAAAATGCCATTGAAGATTCTAGATGTTTGGAACTCGTAACGCATTCTATTATACTTCAAGACAACTTAGGACACCATAAAAAAATAAATAAATGACGCAAAAATCCAAAACGCTGCGGCCAGAAGGATCATCAGATCGCCGGAGAGCGGAGTACTAGACTAATACCTGTGAGTAGATCTCCAGGTGCAGCTCTCCCATACCAGAGATGAGTCTCCTTGCTTTCTGTGTCAAAGTGGACCCTGAACGTGGGGTCTTCTCTGGTGAAGCGGTTGATGCCTTTTAGAGAACTTGTCCGTGTCATTCTGATCCACAGGAAGAGGGAGGATGAGGCCATACAAGCTCATATACTCTACTGAAATGGCATCAAGGCTTAGTATGGTCATTTAGACTCCTCATACTACATAGAATATGAGAGGGGCCCACCTTGTTGGACGGCTTCATAGACATGGAGATGACAGCCTCTGGTATGTGGATGGACTCCTGTGGGAGAAACGTGTTGAATGATGCTCAAGGTCATGACATTATGCACACACAGGCAGTTGCACAACCGATCGCATCTTTAAATACACGTCAGTGAGTGCTGACTGGTTGTTTATCTAGTCTGGACATTGGCCATAGGCATGTACCATGGAGAGGTTGGCGCTGGTCCGGGAGGTGAAGGTGTCTCCGCTGGCACAGTCGATCCCAAATAGGGCACAGATGTCCCCTGCATACACCTCCTCCACATCCTGACCAACCGGAGAGGGGGGTTCACAATTTATGACACAAAATTAAGATTGTTTCAGTTAAATGTATAGATAAAGATGTTTGTAATCATGAGATGTTATCACTAGGGTAAGTCAGGTTGGGAAATCAGGGTCATTGGGCTGTGTGGCAGAACCAAACGATCACAGTGCCCTTTCATAGTACTGAAACTGTCAGTTTGCGCCATTTACTTCTGGTTTACATTCACTTCCTGGTTCTCACCTCCATCTGGTCGGCATGGAGACGCACTAGCCGCTGCATGCGGACCTTCTTGCTATTTTTTCAGTAAGAGTGTTTCCAGCTATGGAAATATTTCAGATATGAGATAGTAATGCAAGTCTTCTCTAAATCCCTGCCACGATCGAATTCTCCGTTCTCTTACCCGAATGGGCCCTCGAAGTACATGCTGCGCTCCTCTAGGAGGTCTATGACGCCCTTCACGTTCCCCTCCAGACCGACGGGGATGTTCACGCAGGCCACATTATGGTTCAGCTTGGTCCTGAAAGCAGGAACAGAGGAGTCAGAACACAGAGCTAATGGAAAACCAGACTAGTCTGTCCACTCCACAGCATCTGTATATCTGCTGACCTCATGGCCTGCAGGGCGCGGGTTGGGGTTGGCTCCCATGCGGTCCAGCTTGTTGATGAAGGTGAGGAAGGGAACGTTGTAGCGTTTCATCTGTCTGTTCACGGCCAGGGTCCGGCACTGGACCCCTCCGACCGCACATAGGACCAGGATCGCCCCGTCCAAAACACGCAGGGCTAACTCCACCTCGATGGTGAAGTCCACATGGCCTGGACAGGACAGAGCAGTAAACTGGGGTTAAAGTTAAAAGCAAAAATACATCCTAACAGCTGTTGGGTACACTGGCATTGATCTGTTACTGTGACTTATGGTTTATCTGTCAAAAAGGGAACCTGGTCATAAGATCTGTGTTGCCACTAACACAAATCTTTCTGCCAGGTACCTCCATACCTGGTGTGTCGATGATGTTGTAATCCTTATAGATGGTGTATGTGGCAGCTGACTGGATGGTGATGCCTCTCTGCCTCTCCAGCTCCATCGAGTCCATGGTGGCCCCGACTCCATCTTTTCCCTTTACCTGTAGAGTTAGAGGATCAAACATAACCGTTTTTGTCTGTCTGCCTCCCTCTAAAAAAAAAAACACACACACTTCTCCAACTGGCTACTTCAATAAATCAGAGCCAGATTATGATTAACTCACCTCGTGGATCCCTGCTATCCTGCCCGTGTAGAAAAGGAAGCGCTAGGTGAGTGTGGTCTTCCCCCGAGTCGATGTGCGCCGAGATTTCCGATGTTGCGGATTCTTTCATTGGGAACTATACCAGAGGAGCACGACGACAACTGTTAATCAACACCTATAAAATGAAAAAAGAGACTGCGTTCAGATAAATATCTCTCCATTTCCATCCTTCTCATCTGTCCTATTCTCAACATCTTTGGGTATTTTTTCTTACCTTTTTTAATGTTAGTGTATCCCGTTTCCTTAAATGTGTTTGACCAAATGTTAGTCCTGCTTTAAGAAGTCGCATTTTGTTGTTGGACAGAACCGGTTAAGCTCCGTTTACACAACACCCCCACTGGATGTCAGTCAATCCGTGAATGTCACCGCACCGCAAGCCGGTTCCTTGTGAAACATTACTTCCTGGGCTACGGCAAATCTGAAGAGTTAAACTTGCGATCAACAAATCCGCTTTGCCAAACTCAACAATGACGCACATTGGCAAGGCGAAAAGTGTGCAGCCCCCCCCCCCCCCCCCCCCCCCATTTTGACATAAAATTATGAAATTACACATATGGAATAATGTAGTAACCAAAAAAGTTATATTTTAGATTACTTAATGTAGCCACCCTTTGCCTTGACAGCTTTGCACACTTTTGGCATTCTCTAAACCAGCTTCACCTGGAAGGCTTTTCCAACAGTCTTAAAAGAGTTCCCACATATGCTGAGCACTTGTTGGCTGCTTTTCCTTCTCTGCGGTCCATCTCATCCCAAACCATCTCAATTGGGTTGAGGTCTGGTGATTGTGGAGGCCAGGTCATCTGATGCAGCATTCCATCACTCTCCTTCTTGGTCAATTAGCCCTTACAGAGCCTGGAGGTGTGTTCGGTCATTGTTCTGTTGAAAAACAAATGCTAGACCCACTAAGCGAAAACCAGATGGGAGTGTGTATTGCTGCAAAATGCTGTGGTAGCCATGCTGGTTAAGTGTGCCTTAAATTCTAAATAAATCACAGACAGTGTCACCAGCAAAGCACCATCACACCTCCTCCTCCATGCTTTACGGTGGGAACCACACATGCGGAGATCATCCGTTCACCTACTCTGCATCTCACAAAGACACGGCAGTTGGAACTAAAAATCGCGAATTTGGACACATCAGACCAAGGGACATATTTCCACCGGTCTAAGCAAGTCTCTTCTTATTATTGGTGTCCTTCAGTAGTGGTTTCTTTGCAGCAATTCGACCATGAAGGCCTGATCCTCTGAACAGTTGATGTTGAGATGTGTCTGTTACTTGAACTCTGTAGCATTTATTTGGGCAGCAATTTCTGAGGCTGGTAACTCTAATGAACTTATCCTCTGCAGCGGAGGTAACTCTGGGTCTTCTTTTCCTGTGGCAGTCCTCATGAGAGCCAGTTTCATCATAGCGCTTGATGGTTTTTGCGACTGCACTTGAAGAAACTTTCAAAGTTCTTGAAATTTTCCGGATTGACTCACCATGTCTTAAAGTAATTATGGACTGTTGTTTCTCTTTGCTTATTTGAGCTGTTGCCATAATATGGACTTAGCCTTATTTGGTAAAAGGCCATCTTCTGTATACCATCCCTACCTTGTCACAAAACAACTGATTGCCCAAATGCATTAAGAAGGAAATAAATTCCACAAATGAGCTTTGATCAAGGCACACCTGTTCATTGAAATGCATTCCAGGTGACTACCTCATGAAGCTTGTTGAGAGAATGCCAAGATTGTGCAAAGCTGTCATCAAAGCAAAGGGTGGCTACTTTGAAGAATCTGAAATATAAAATATATTTAGATTTGTTTACTAAATTATTTGGTTACTACATGATTCCATATGTGTTATTTCATAGTTTGGATTTCTTCACTATTATTCTACAATGAAGAAAATAGTACAAATAAAAACCCTTGAATGAGTAGGGGTTTCCACACTTTTGACTTGTACTGTACACTGAACAAAAATATAAAAGCAACATGTAAAGTGTTGGTCCCATGTTTCATGAGCTGAAATAAAAGATCCCAGAAATTCTCCATATGTGCAAAATGCTTATTTCTCACAAATTGTGTGCACAAATGTGTTTACATTCTTGTTAGTGAGCATTTCCCCCTTGCCACGATCATCCGTGCACCTGACAGGACAGGTGTGGCATGTCAAGAAGCTGATTAAACAGCATGATCATTATTCAGGTGGACCTGTTTTTGTCACACACCACAATGCCACAGATATCTAAAGTATTGAGAGAATGTGCAATTGTCATGCTGACTGCAGGAATGTCCACCAGAGCTGTTGCCAGATAATTTAATGTTCACTACGCTAGAATTTGGGAGACCACATGTAACCACGCCAGCCCAGGACCTCCACATCCGTCTTCACCTGCGGGATCGTCTGAGGGGGAGAGGTGCTTAGCAGTATTTATGTCTGTAATAAAGCCCCTTTGTAGGGTAAAACGTATTCTGATTAGCTGGTTAGGCTTGGCTCCCAAGTGGGTAGGCCTATGCCCTCCCAGACGGAATGGAGACGCTACCCAGATACAATTAGAGGATGAGAAGGATGACGGTTTCTGGAGTGGAGGAATATTGAAGGTGGATTGAACTTGAAAATGGAACAAAAAGGGCTAAAGTTGTAAATGAGTGTAGGTTTTTGGTTGGAATACAATTCACTAACAATTATGCTTTTTTGGGGATAAGTGGTTTTGTTTTGATTTCTTGTGTGTGGAAAAGGCATTAAGGCTCTACAAAATATCGACATTTGAAGTGGTGTTTAGATTTTTGGAGCAGAGCACCGTTAAAAGGTGTCATC
This sequence comes from Salvelinus fontinalis, assembly GCF_029448725.1. Taxonomy (NCBI): domain Eukaryota; kingdom Metazoa; phylum Chordata; class Actinopteri; order Salmoniformes; family Salmonidae; genus Salvelinus; species Salvelinus fontinalis. Next base: position 5,563,095 of record NC_074688.1, read on the forward strand.
GCAGGTGTCGCGTTGGATGTTGAGGCCTTGTGGTTTATGAAGGAACATATCAGTTGTTGTTGGAGCACCGCTGTCTGAACCGTGTAGTGGATGGAAGAAAAGAGGAAAGCCTGTCGGTATTATTGAGGTTTGACGAAGAGTATCTCCCTTCACATGTGAAGCTGGGATATGTGAGATATGCGGTGAGCGCTTTCGTGTCCAAGCCATGTTCTTCCAGAATTGCAAAATTTTTGAAGTTGTTGAAGAATCTGAGGATGTACGGTGTTGCGACTGTGCTGGAAATCACATTCCCAGTTCCCCGGAGTGCCCCGTTAGGTTAAAGGAGTTTGGAGTGGCAAGGATCAGGACTGTACAGCAGGTCTCCTACATGGAGGCACGTGAAATAGTTGAAGGAGCGAGTGGAGCTGGAGATATGGCAGTGGACGCCCCGCAGCCTTTGGAGATTCAGAGTGTCATTCAAACAGTTGAGGGAAGCTGATATGCTGATCGCGAAGAAGGTGGATTTTGTGGCGTTTATTGCGCATGTGATTAATTGTAACGCCCAACTGAACAAGAAGTCCACAAAACTGGCCATAAGTGTATCTGCGGCTGAAAAGTTATTGGGTCTCCAGTACATTGCAAGGAATACTGTCCGAAAATGCTCTTCCTTCTCAGGTCCCAAAGTCTGTGTGGATTAGAGTTGACATTTTAACCTGACCAAAGAAGTACATTGATTTTGTTTCTTTGTCTTTTTTATTATTATTTGGAATCAATATTATTGTCTAAAATCTCGTACACTACCCTGTACAGTGACGGCATGCACCTCTAACGTATGTATGCGGACCACCATAATACCATAGAACAAGAAAAGCAACCTAAAACACTCCATGCTCAGTGAGCAAGTATTTTGACATGTTCTTCCTCTATCAGTTGAACACATACACAGCAAACCGATAAGCTGCATTTACATCCCCTCCACACCCAGATACAGATAGATATCGCACTAAGACTCTTGTTCCCAGCCTAACAAGCAAGGATAAACAACAGGTTATTGGCAGACACTTGACTGATGGTAAGTTTTCATTTCAGTTTATGGAGAAAGTCTGATACTCTTTGGAGAAGTAGTTGTTTTTTTATGGTGCTTTGTAGCCTATTCTATCTCTTATTGATCTCTGGGGTGATAACATCAAATCTAAACTTCTGCTCATCAGTATACCATTTGACCATGGATTTAATGTGTTTCAATTTCTGTAGCCTATATGTATCTGATAACATTTATTGTGATCATCACAGTGTGTATGTCTTAGCGTGACATGCGTCACTTAATTGTAATTAGTTCCAGGTGCTGCCTGTGAGTGTGGGGCGGTATTTTGTGTATAAATGCCCGGAGTTGAAGCTTTTTGAGTCGATGCGACATGGCGGCAAATTCAGCATAAAAGAACCATTTGAACAGTTTGCTTCTACAGCGGGTGAAGGAGTGGAAAGAGCATGGAGATATGGACATGATTGGAAAGAGGGGAAGAAGGAAAGGATCTAAGGGTAGAGAGAAGCGATGTGGTGAAGACCTCAGAGTTCGAGCCTCATCCCAATGATGATAAAGATGATCCCGGCACAGTCGGAGTGAGATTCTTTTGGAAAAAATGGATCCTTGCCTTGATCCATATGTGGTGTCAGGTTGGGTGATGAAGAGGTTGGGGACTGTTGACTCGGGGAAAGTAACTCAAAGTGGACTCGTGATGATTCTTTGCATTTCTTCACTCCAGAGGGAGCGGGTGCTCCACATCACATGCCTCGGGACAAGAACTGTGACTTGCTTTGCTCTCCGGAGCAGGGCGCAGTTGAAAGGACGGATAACTGGGGTGGCGTTAAGTGTTAAGGAGGATCAACTGAAATTGAAGATTCCCGGTGTCTGTGATGCCCACCGTTTGGTGTGATGCAGACCTGGTGGAGAGCGTGGTTAAACAGAAGACACTGTCTGTCCTGCTGAGTTTTGATGCAGAGTCTACATGACAAGGTCAAGTTAGGATGTGTCAGTTATCCCATGAGAGCTTTTGTCCTGAACCCATTATGGTGTTTTAGGTGCCACGCTTATGGTCATGTTGTAGCAGTGTGTAAGAGGGAGATTTCTAGATATGAGAAGTGTGCAAGAGGGCATGAGACAAAGAAATGTGTAGTATCAATTGAATAAGTTGTGTGTGTTAACCAATGGTGCTGGACATCAGAAGTGTCCGGTGAGAGAAAAGCAGGTTGATGTGGCCATTATCAGAGTATTACAGAAGGTGTCATATGCTGAGGCAGTGACGAAAGTAGTAAAAGAAGATGGGTGCAGGTTGAGGGATCCTATGAGGCGCCCTGTGAGTAGGCTAAGACCAGTAGAGAGTGATAGGAATAACATGTGCATCAGTAAGGTTGGTTTCTTAGCGTTCATAGCCATGGTTATCAACTGTACCGCAGAAATTGAACATAAATGGCAGAAAATAGATATTGTGGTGGCAGCTGCAGAGAATACTTGGGTGTAGGAGATTTTACTGAAGTGTTACAAGGTGTGTTGAACGATAGTGTCCCGTCCTCCCAGGCTGCTGGCCTGGTGAAGGATCAGATAGGGCCAACTAGTGGAATAGTGGTGAGGTTTTAATGGGTGTAGGGTTAGTTGGTAAGGCAATTTTTCTTCTCTTTTTGTGTCACAAAGTGTAATGAATTCACACTCCAGAACATTAGGCGGAAACCAGTGGAGGCTGCTAAGGGGAAGACGGCTCATAATAATGGCTGGAACGGAGCAAATGGAATGGCATCCAACGCATGGAAACCATGTGCTTGCTGTATTTGATACCATTCCACCTACTCCGCTCCAGCCATTACCACGAGCCCATCCTCCCCAATTAAGGTGCCACCAACCTCCTGTGGCAGAAACAACAGGGCTAGATAAGAGAAATAGATGAAAATGGAGGCTGTGACCGTCAACCTGTTACATTAGGCTAACTTGTTAATGTGTTCATCATTCATCTTTTTGAATGACCATTCTAGGTTATTCTGTGGTGTCTGCTTGGCTGCTAAAATGTATCTTACCATCAGTTATGTGTGTTAATCGCTGCAATTTCCTCCATACGCAGCAATATGGATTGACCAGTTCCCCTAAAAGGACATTGTATGTGACCTAACATCCCTATCCGTAATGGGTGTGTCAACGCAGCAGTGTTGGCATCATCCTTATCAAATAAAACTGTATTTGTCACATGTGCCAAATACAACAGGTGTAGACCTTACTGTGAAACACTTACTTACAAGCCCTTAACCAACAATGCAGTTTTAAGAAAATATTTACTAAATAAACGAATATAAAAACATATACAATCTTTCCATTATCTTCCCATCTCATTTCCTGTGCCTAAGCACTCCTTCCTGACTTGACAGGGTTTCTACTGTCATGCTGCTCTCGTTCTGTCTGGATATTATAATCAGACCGCATGATTATGAGTCAGTTTATTGTTTTGGCATGATGCATAGATCATGCATAGGACTATTCAAATCGACATGTGGAAAAACTCAAGCCTCTTGTCTACTGTGGAACCCGGGTCAGCAGGTCACATTGCAACACACAGTTGATCCATTTCTCAAACACCAGCCAGAGAGGCTTGTGGGAAGTCATCGAAATAAGGCAGTGACTTTGTCATCTGCTATAGAATCACACAGTGTTCACAAAATGTCATCAATACAACAGTGGAAAATCAGTGTGTCCTTGTACCTCCAGTCTGGTGTCAATCACTATCAACAGATACGAGAATAATCCATCACATTTTAGCATCAAGTCTAGCGACCATCAATCCACACTTTGAGTGTCACAAACAGAACACTGGAAATTGTATATTACAGAAACTCAAAACATGCTAAACATTGTGTTGATCACTCTAAACTAAATATGAACTTTAGTCATATTACATTTCCCCATTACAATGTGTGGTGAAAGACTATAAGTCCTGCCTCTTTCTGTTGATTTTTCTTGGTGATTGTAACACTGAGTCGTAATGTCAGATTCAGAGTCACTAACTAGAAACTGAGCTGACCCCATTCCAATGTCTAGATTCTCTCTATTCTGCAGGGCAGGGAGGGACAACTGGCGGACCAATAAAAAATAAAAATAAACCTTTTTTTGGGGGGGGGGGGACTCAGTCGGGGTCTCAACTTACTGTTGAGAGTTAGGATACACAAGGTGCAATTTCTAAATGTGGTTGTGCATCAGAAGTTTGTCTAGCGGCCAGCTAACTAAACTTGTAGTAAGCATGGTCGATTTACCGACTGGGGTGGGGCCCATTGATCATCAGTTATCATATTGAAAACGGCACTATTGCAAAATGTGTAGAATTGCAGGAAAGTAGCTGTAAAACTGCACATTTTTTACTCTTCCCAATGGCAAAATGAGTAGAATTGCATGATATTAGTTATAAAACTAACTGCAAATTCACCCGGACAGCTGATGAAACTGTGAATTTGCACAACCAAAGAATTTCTACACCAACTGTCAGAAACCGTCTCGGGGAATCTCATTTGTGTGCTCGTAGTCCTCACCAGGGTCTTGATCCAGCTGCAGTTCGGCGTCATAACCCACTTCAGTGGGCAGATACTCACCTTCGATGGCCACTGGTACGCTGGAGAAGTGTGCTCTTCACAGATGAATCCCAGTTTCAACAGTACCGGGCAGATGGCAGACAGGGTGTATGGCATCGTGTGGGCGAGTGGTTTGCTGAAGTCAATGTTGTGAACAGAGTGCCCCATGGTGGTGGTGGGGTTATGGTATGGGCAGGCATAAACTACGGACAATGAACACAATTACATTTTATTTATGCCAATTTGAATGCACATAGATACTGTGACGAAATCCTGAGGCCCATTGTCGTGCCCTTCATCCGCCATCATCACCTCATGTTTACTCATAATAATGCACAGCCCCATGTCGCAATTCCTGGAAGCTGAAAATGTCCCAGTTCTTCCATGGCCTACATACTCTCCAGACATGTCACCCATTGAGCATGTTTGGGATGCTCTGGATCGACGTGTACGACAGCGCATTCCAGTTTCCGCCAATATCCAGCAACTTCACACAGCCATTGAAGAGTAGTGGGACGACATTCCACAGGCCACAATCAACAGCCTGATCAACTCTATGTGAAGGAAGTGTGTCGCGCTACATGAGGCAAATGATGGTCACACCAGATACTGACTGGTTTTCTGATCCACGCCCCTACTTTGTAACCAACAGATTCATATCTGTATTCCCATTCGTGAAATCCATTGATAAGGCCCTAATACATTTATTTAAATTGACTGATTTCCTTATATGAACTATAACTCAGTAAAATCTTTGACATTGTTGCATGTTGCGTTCATATTTTTGTTCAGTGTAGTTATAATGACGAGATGCTTGTGCCAACGCCCTAACAATGGGATCCGTTGCCCACAGAGCGGAGCCGGCAGACTGTCAAGATCCCGCCTATTCCTCTCTTTAGATTGTTGGATACACCTTCTTATTTTAATACTTTTAAAAATATCTGATGAGGAGTGTTGACGTCAACCACCTGTATTCAGTGGAGAGTGAGATGCGTAGATTGTCTAACATTTCAACAGGAACATCTCCGGTATAAAGTGCTTTTGCTCAAAGTTCCCGGGATATGTGTCACACACATCACACTTATATCAGTACACTCGTAACAACCTAAGCATTACAAAACTTCTATTAGATCAAATAAGCCTTAGGTATCAAAATAGCAATATATTTTTTATCTTGACTAAATTCGACACTCTCATTGCCCCCCATACAAAAACTCCTCACTTGCTTAATAAATAATGATCTGCTTAATGTGGACAGATTTTTGGAGGAGTAAACCCTCTCGCTTCGACTCTTCCTCTCTGCTTTAGGTAGGCCCAGACCAGAGTTGTATACTATGAAGCAAGCTAGATCTACTCAGGGTTTTCGAAAGTTAGCCAGCTTAAATTAGCTTCACATTTCAGCTCAGGCTTCATCTGTCCTATGATGGAGGATATTGCTCATCCGCCTGGCGCTTACTCTAGCATCTACAGAATCGGTGTGCCCCCCCCCCCCTAATGTGATTAGCATGACGTTGTAAGTAACAAGAACATTTCCCAGGACATAGACATATCTGATATGGGCAGAACGCTTAAATTCTTGTTAATCTAACTGCACTGTCCAATTTACAGAAGCTTTTGCAGTGAAAGCATACTATGCTATTGTTTGAGGAGAGTGCACAGTTATGAACTTGAAAATGTATCAATAAACCAATTAGGCACATTTGGGCAGACTTGATACAACATTTTGAACAATAATGCAATGGATCATTGAATCAGTCTAAAACTTTGCACATACACTGCTGCCATCTAGTGGACAACATTTTAATTGCGCCTAGAGTCCTAAGTCCTGGCCTAGAGTCCTGGCTTTCTCTTGCATTTCAATGATGGGAAGAAAAAAAAAGAATCTTTGCATTATCTTTTACCAGATCTAATGTGTTATATTATCCTACATTAATTTGACATTTCCACAAACTTAAAGGTGTTTCCTTTCAAACAGTATCAAGAAAATGCATATCCTTGCTTCAGGTCCTGAGCTACAGGCAGTTAGATTTGGGTATGTCGTTTTAGGCGAAAATTTAAAAAAAAGGTTTGTAGGCTTGTAACTGCGCATGCTGAGACAATGCTGAAACATAAATCCATGTGCGAGTCAGTGCCACATTTTCATTTGTGCCCAAATCAAAATGAAAGACAGGTTTTGGGAAATTCAGCAATGGTGTGATATTGGCTTTTTGAAGTGCAGTCTTTAATTTATTACTGATAGTTAATGCCGTCTTCGGTGTGCTTATCCCCCACTCCTATCAATAAAATAATAGAATTTCCATACAAAAGTTTTACTGTGTGTGGTGGTTCAAATGCATTCTGTCATATTTAAATGTGTGATAGGTATTTTAACATTAAAAAAAAGTTTTACAAACAAAAAAACATTTAATTAATAAAGTATTGAATCAGTCATCTTCCTCAAACGATGGCTATGCAATATGCAATATTTGCGAGATGGAGGGAATCTGATTTCATTGGTCCTCAACTTGTGGCTCAGACTCTTCATTCAGGATAAATGGAGTTAGCCCGCCCTGGAGCAGGTTAGTTCTGAAGGATTTGTTGCCATAGAAATGTACCTGGCTAAAAGGTACTGGTTATCCCGAGTTGAACTCGAGAGTGGACCAAAGTTATCTCGGTCAAATTCTTTGCATGATTAATCAGCCATCTGCAGTGGCAGTACAGCATTTACTGCGATGCGGCCTCCACAGATGTCAGAGCAAACATACTTTTTACGCTTCGCAGAGCTGTTGTGAAGGAAGTTGCCAAGGAAGTGAGTTTGTGTTTATACAGGACCTCACGCCCCCTCCTACCGTCAAACAATTATGTCAACGCGGCGCTATACAGAGCACTTCGCATTGTTACAAAATTTGAGAGGCACACAGCAATGTTGTATGGAGGTAGGCCTCCGCATGCCTCCAGGGGCTCCGCGAATTGCGTCACACCCTCCACACGAATCCTCAGACCAAATGTTCAGATCATGCATACATTGGCTTTAACTCTTCAACCCTGATTTGCAGTATAGGGCTCTAGACTAAACCATCCATCTCAAGCCGAACAAAACAGACTTGAGGCAACAATCCCGAGGCAAGAAACATGAGCAAAGCAATGTATCTCAAGTTATTGGCCTCAAAAGGCACAGAAAAACAAAAAAACATTCCTGTTTTACAGCCAAATGTATTTTTCTTCACCCTCCACACAGACACGAATGTCACTTATCTCTTTAACGAAAGCAAAATTGTGTACCTTGTACCTTATGACATTGTTTGAAGTTTATTGAAATATCACATAGACAAGACCAAGTGGCAAGCACTAGCCTATGTTAAGTGTTTTGGCAAAATATTCTAAAATTGTTTTCATCTTTTTTTCTTGCAGATATGGAATATTCAAACATGTTCCTATAATTGTCATTCATCATTGGCAACAATGAGTGGAGCACGTGACTCGTGTGTTACTTTGTAGCACAGTGCGCATTGTTTCAAATGTGATAGATCTTGGAAGGTGTGACTTGTGCGCTACTACTACCGTGTACAGAATGGGTCAAACGTGCTGTGGTCTCTCGTACTCCACCGCCGCTCTAGGCAAAGCGAAATGGAAACCAACTGAAACATCCAAACGACTCCCTATCCGCAGATTCACCAGTGAGCAGCGAAGGTGTGACCGGTTTTACAGGAATCGGAGGAAAACGAAGCAGTTGCCTTCGCCAAGCACAGGTCAACCAGAGGTAGGGCTGGTAATCGGATATGGAAATTCGGAAACCCTTCGTGGTCACGGGCGGGGGAAGTTGTTGAGAGGCCACACTGAGTCGGTGGTATTGGACCACACCACCCCGGTCGCCGAATACCCACCTGGAATTCATTATGAAAATATTCAGGCTCTCGACTGTGACGCTGTGAGCAAAGGAGCGGCTGACTCGTCCTTCGATGCGACGGACTTGGAAACACGGGCCAGAGGATTCGACAGAACTCGCTGCGCAGTTAAGCAGCGCAGCGGCCCAGAAACAACGGGAGAAGACCATGTCTGGAATGCCCCGGCTAGGGCCATGGAAAACAAGCCATTCGGATTTGATAAACAGGGTGGGGTTGCCTCGGAGGTCAGGGGGGTATCGGGGGCTGTACAACCGGCTGTACAACCGGATGGTTCAGTCCATTGGCGCACATCTGGCAAGGATAATTTAAGACGGACCCTGGCATCGCTGAGCTTGCGTTTGGACGAACCTCTGACAAACGGCGTGTCAGAACCGATAGGGTATGAGATACACCACACAGAGGTAGAAATGACCAAATCTAACTTTCCCACTGCTTCTTGTGAGCTCGAAGCTGTCAGGAAAAATGATCCAAACAGTTGTTCAGTTGAGTCGGGGAACCAGGAGGACCCCTCGATCAACTCTTCAACACAGCCACACGGACAGGTCCAAAGTCCACTAGGTAGCCAAAGTTTCCCTGGTACTATCCCAAAGCTTATTATAACCAGAGATCTAAACCCCAGTCGGACCCAGGAACCACTAGATCCAAGGACCATGGGACTCGGAGTCGGTGGATCGTCGCTGGGCCCACACGCCGATGATGAGTCCCCATGCTCGGACAGTGGCTGCGGAGGCTCCCCGGCGCTAATGCGCTTTCACAGAAAGCTCTCCAACTCGTCCTCCGCCGGCTGCTTGTCCTCCGCCTCGTCCTTTGAGGAGTCCGAGGATGACTTCGCCGGCAGCGACATCGAGCCCAGCCTGTCCCCAGTCACATGCAACACGCTGGGCAGCCCAAACGAAGGCACGGGGGTAAGTGTGCCATATATATATATATATATAAGAACATTTTTACTGTGCGATAAATGTGGTGGAGGTCTGCTGACTAGAGGTTTATCTGCTGTATGAAGTTGCATACAAAAACACACAGTAGTATTATGTTAAACTCCTTTGCTATAATCGGTCCTAAATGTTGGCTAGAAGTGCCAAAGATGGGCAGATACATATACACACACAGGCCTATTTTACTGTCTGTACACAAATAAATAAAGAGCGTTGCAAACTCTATATAAACTCCCGGTGATTTATTGGCTAAACTTTCTTTATTTGTCTAGCTTGCAGTTTATTCAGTTAGTCAGCACCTCTACACAAGATCATTTCTCTGTGTGTATGCCAGCTCGTGCTTTTTATTAGACTACTTTCTGTACACACACACTTCCATGATACAGTTGTATGCTCCCATGCTATTGATATAAGGCCAAGTCTTTTTTTAAATTCATTTATGAGATGCACTATGATTTAAAATGATGGCCTAATGCGCAGAGCAGACATTAACTGGTAATGCATGTTCCAGTACCACCCCCCCCCCCCCCCCCCCATTTGTTGACTTAGACTGCATTGTCAATAAAACACACGCACGCAAAAATGTTAATTCCTCAATGTCAGTGTTTGTGTCAGATCTACACTTAGCTGACGTCTCTGTGTCTCACTTGCGTCACATACACAAAGCCACCAAGGCCGTGTGCTCCTACCGCAGGGGATGTGGTGAATATTAGGTCAATGGCTGGATCAAGGGTAAAACTTTTTTTTTTAAAGACCCTTGGAACACGTATGTGGTTTTAGCCTGAAGGAGTTTGGAGGGCAGTTGTATTTATGCATAGATCAGAAAGGTTCCGTTGGGTGAAAACAATATGACGGAAATCGGCTGGCCTATCAGAGGGCCTGGTTAACTTTTGTTGTCTCTTACATAATACTCCTAAGCCAATAAATAGGGCCTTTTATTGATAATCGGTGAACCTTTGACTCCTGAGTGACTCTTTACCCATGACCCCAGCCACTATGATCCTTAACCGTGATGGTCACTAATGAGCTCGGCTAGATTAACCCAGGGTCATTTGCTGACCCTCAAGTTGTTCTTGCTTTGTCCCATGTATGATCCAGCTCTAACCTTCTAGGGTGGTAAATGTATGACGTTTCCCTCCCCAGTCAGAGGCCTTTGATGCGCCCTGACCAGAAATGCTTGGAATGACATGAGCTCAAAAACAGGATGTCTTTCCTGGAAATGGACCAATTGAAAATCAGGCAAGCTCTCTTCCTGAACAGGAATGGTGTGAATCCTGGTAGTCACCACTGAGAAAGACTGTGTGGAAATACTAGAATTTCCATATGTTACAGATCAACAACACACACACGCACGTTCTCTCTCTCCCTGTTACTTTCTGTCTCCCTCTCTCTGAGTGCATAATCAATGTGCCTTTGTTTGTGAGAGAAACTACTTCAGGAGGACACCTGTTCAGTCCTTGTTTGTTCGTGTCTCTGAGAGGGAAGATGGCTTTCCAAATAACACATAATGACTGATCTATTTGGATGGGATTGATGTGTGATTCCACTGGGTCTCTATGTTGTGTGGGTGAGTCAACGTGTTTTGAGTGAGCCTTAAGAAAATGCTCTATCCCTTTGCTCAAATCAAATGTTCTTGGTCACATACACATGGTTAGCAGGTGTTAATGCGAGTGTCGCGAAATGCTTGTGCTTCTATTTCCGACCACGCGGTATTATCTAACCAGTAACCTAAAAATTTCAGAACAACTACTTATACACACAAGTCTAAAGGAATGAATAAGAATATGTACATATAAATATATGGATGAGCGATGGCCGAACGGCCTAGGCAAGATGCTATAGAGTACAGTACATAGATATGAGATGAGTAATGTAGGGTATGTAACCATTATATCAAGTGGCATTGTTTAAAGTGACCAGTGATACATTTATTACATCCAATTTTTAATTATTAAAGTGGCTAGAGATTTGAGTCGGTATGTTGGCAGCAGCCGCTCAATGTTAGTGATGGCTGTTTAACAGTCTGACGGCCTTGAGGTGAGAAGCTGTTTTTCAACGTTCTTACCTACGTTGTCTCGCGCTCTCTCTCTTCCTCACACGTTTGCTTTATCTCCAATTGGCTTTATCTTCTGTGATTTCAGATATTTCCATATTTGCCTGTGTCTGTGTCATCCTTGTTAACGCATTAATGTAGTCTGGGTGAAAGGGGGTTGGTCAGCAGTTCCCATCTTTTAGATCCCCCCCCCCCCCCACTACTGTTATGATTGAATATCTGGAGTGAGTGAGTGACTGTAGTAGGGCATCCATTTTGGATCTAGCTGGTGTGATACGGCACCGCTGAGGAGTGTTGTCGGTTGTGGTAGTATTAGGTCCTTTATTGTTATTGACTTACTGTGGGCTTTCAAAGTGTGGCCAAAGCAGTTGTTAAACTTTGTGCTTAATGATGCACATAGTAGACACTTGCCTGCTCACACTATACATATTCAGAGTTTAAGGCACGCACTCACACATGACACACTCTGCCGTCTGGCATTCACAGCTCAGAGTGTGTCATGGAAAATTGGGCTGAAGGCAGTTGCGTTGCTAGGCGACATCATTGCCATATATGGCGCTGTTTCTCTTTTTTTCATTTTCTCTCACTCTCTCTCTCTCTCTCTCCTTGTTCTGTATTTTGAATGTAACGTCTTGCATTACTCACATTTTACTTTTAACCTATTTCATAGTCTCTTTCTGCCTGCATCATCCCTTCATTTCTCGGACACTATCTTCCCCCATCTAGCCTTGCACCACGGCATAAGGTTTACCGCGGATTCACAGGCAGTGGAACAGCATGCAGAGGGAAATGTAGATAAGTGGAGGAGGAGTGATAAAGTACCCTCTCTACACACACTCTACAATATACCCCACAACACATACCAGCTCATACAGAGCATGCTCCATGTGCACACACAAGAACCAACTCGTACACAAACTCCCGTTATGCAACTCACAATTGCAAACTTGCAGCACTCTCTCACACATTTGTAAGTGTTCACAAAAGCATTAAAACACACATTTGTGTCAGACTTCTGTTTTTTTTGTTAACTGGGCTGTGGTTTGAGCTGTGCTCATGCCACAGAGAGCAGAAGGGAGGGGATTTGGTTTACAAATAAACAAGTAAACAAGGCCTGAAAAAGAGCAGCATCACACCTAAAAGTAAGACCTCATCCAGCGATTTTAATTTATTATTTTTATTTTTTATTTTTTTAAACTTTTCCTGTTGAAAAGCGATATCCCAAGATTTACTTAACAAAAGGTACATCTCAATAGGTGGTCCAGGTAAGTCATGACATTGTGTGTGTGTGGGGGGGGGCTTTCCTCTTTTGTTCTCTATTGCGCCTCTATTGTTCCTCAAGCACGGGGGAAGGGCATCAATCTGACTCCTTGAATGGCCTACTCCTTGAAGCTTGCGGTTGTTGAGCAAAATCAAAAAAAAATTTTTTTAGACATGTTTTATTTTTGTTTGTTTTTTAACCTTTAGTGTGTGTACTTTCCTGTATTTATACTTGGGATGTCACTTTTCAACAGAATAAATAAATAAAAAATTGTTGGAGGACGTCTTTAAAGAACACTGGTGTTGTGAGCACTAAAACAGGGAGTACCCCCTTTTGTAAATCAAAAGCTCCATACCTCAGAGGGACAAAGAGAAACAGGACAGCAGGGGAAGGGTTTAGAGAGAACTACAGGGGAGTACTCTAGTGGATTTAAATGTTCTTTATTTAGTCCTGATAGTCCAATCAGTAACAATTGCCACTGTTTTCCAAGGAGTCATGGGTTCGAGAGAAAGAGAACTGGGGTTTGTGGTATTTGGAAATGTTGTTTTCCTCTGAATATCCCATCCAGTAATTCACTTTGGCTCCAGCATGATGACAAAACAGAATTGGCTACGTTAGGTAGTAATGTCTTATGCATTATACTCACACACTTCAAGGGTTTTGCCTTTCCCCCGCTATTGCTCTCTCTCTCTTCTTCCTCTCACTTGTCTCTCTGGATTTACCAGCAAAAATGCTGTCTGCTGGTGTTAAGGTAATTCTTGCAGGAACATGTGGTGTGGGAGAGCCATTGTCTTTACGCTATACTACTCGGGGGGGGGGGGGGGGGGGGGGGTAGATGTCTCCCACACTACCTCCGGAGCTAGTGTGGGAGACCATCTCTCATAGAAGTTCTTTACACTACAGAAGTATATTTCCTGTGACTAGTATGTGCCGTCAAAGTAGTGTAGAGTAAAGAGGTGTTGCAGTCATGTATGTCACCGGGGACTGGATTTCTGAGGACACGGGCTCAGTACAGGCTGACGGAGGGATTAGAGAAAGGGAAAGACTACTATAAACAGATTGTGAGAGGATATCAGAAAGGCAGTTGGTGTGCGAGAGGGGAAAGAAACTTGGAGAGGGAAAATTGACAAAGGGGGGGTCATAAACTCGGAGAGAAAATGTGGCGTTAAATTACAGATTAGTGAGAGTGAGGGACGAGTTAGAGCGAGCACGAGATGGGGAGGGAGAAGAGAAAAGCATGTAGGGAGACAATGGTACAGTAAGAGGGTGATAAAATGCCGCTGAGAAGACAGAGACGAGTTGGTGTTAAAGATGAGGCATTGAGAGAGGGGGAGGGCTCAGTGGGAGAGGGATTATAGTGTAACCTCATATGAGAGGGGAGGTTCACCAGAACACAAGTTAACAAAGCCAGGCAATTACATTGGGTTGACTGCCAATGCTGCAGGGCTAACTGAGGGGACAGATAGCTTCTATCAGAGGTAAGGCTACATGCTCATGTTAGGCCAACAGTGACATACAGAGCGAGGGGCAAGGCTAAATGCTAACCTCGCTAGGCTAACTGAGGGACAGTCTGATGGAGCGCCGGACGCTCGTGGAGGTCACATTTGGAGACCCTGTGCTGGTGGTGCGGAGTGTGTGGGACTGGCTACGCTCTCACCTCCTCTCTGTGTCTGTGTGTGCCTGTGTCAGTGCCGGTCTGCTGCTCCACTACTGCTCTGTCTGCCAGGTAAGAGATGAGACAGAGAGACACAGATTAGACATACTGTTGGGAAGAGCTGAGATGGGAGACGAATGTCAACAGGTGAGGGCAGGCTTAGATACAGTACATTTATACACTGGGTGGTTTTGATTGGATGAAAGCCGTGGTATTTCAGACCAGATACCACAGGTATGACAAAACATAGATTTTTACTCTTTTAATTACTACATTGGTAACCAGTTTATAATAGCAATAAGGCACCTCGGGGTTTGTGGTATGTGGCCAATATACCACGGTTAAGGGCTGTATCCAGGCACTCCGCGTTGCTTAAGAACAGCCCTTAGCTGTGGTATATTGGCCATATACTACACCCCCCCCCCGGGCCTTATTGCTTAAGTATAGTATAGCTAGGAGGTGAAGGCAGATGACCCTGGTCTTCTATAGTCATAGATATGATATAGTTAGGTGTGGACAGGTGAAGACTGTCCCTGTCCTTGTGGACATGGAAGTAGTCAGGACCACGTCGAACGTCGCCAGTACAAATTTTATTTATTTATTTATTTATTTTACCGTTATTTTACCAGGTAAGTTGACTGAGAACACGTTCTCATTTGCAGCAACGACCTGGGGAATAGTTACAGGGGAGAGGAGGGGGATGAATGAGCCAATTGTAAAGTGGGGATTATTAGGTGACCATGATGGTTTGAGGGCCAGATTGGGAATTTAGCCAGGACACCGGGGTTAACACCCCTACTCTTACGATAAGTGCCATGGGATCTTTAATGACCTCAGAGAGTCAGGACACCCGTTTAACGTCCCATCCGAAAGACGGCACCCTACACAGGGCAGTGTCCCCAATCACTGCCCTGGGGCATTGGGATATTATTATTTTTTTTAGACCAGAGGAAAGAGTGCCTCCTACTGGCCCTCCAACACCACTTCCAGCAGCATCTGGTCTCCCATCCAGGGCCTGACCAGGACCAACCCTGCTTAGCTTCAGAAGCAAGCCAGTAGTGGTATGCAGGGTGGTATGCTGCTGGCAATGCCACGAATAGAGCCGGCATGAATTCTTATTCGACTTGTTTGTTCTAGATAGCGTATTTCTATCTGAACATTCCAAAACGTTGCGTCCCGCTGAACGCGCCCCTGGTGTAAATCCAGCATATAAGGCTGTCTTTCTCTCTAGGAGTAGCTATGAGGTGGACAGGTACACAGTGTCTCCTCTCTCTGGTATGCGTGTAGTCGCTGCTACAGACCCCGTCCTGTCTAGTTGAGGCAGGTCTCTACAGGTGAGTTAGATCATCCTTCTACCGAGAGAAATACATCTGCTTTGGCATGAGCTAATACGGACGGGTCTGTAGGCTGGGTCAGGCGTGTTTTGGCTCTATTACGTCCGACACAACCAAATCTAGTGTTTTATTTGAGCAGGTTTGTGACACCTAGGAGCTGACTTTTTAGTAGGGAAAGCTGTAATAATGTCATGTTTTTTTTGAATAAGGTGCTCTGAGTTGACGTTTGCACCGTCGCCATCTGGGCTAAGGCGGTGGTAAGCCAGAGGGATTTATGATGATGGTTGCTGTCCGAATAGACGTCAGGGCTGTAGGTCAGAGCTTCACAACCGTTTGTTTTTTGCCTCGTGGTCAGAACAGAGCTTTTCTGTTCCTCTTGTGGAAAACACTGATGTCCAGAATGTCACTACTGACGTGTGTGTGTGTGTGTGTGTTTCATGGCTGCTATCGTTATGACAGGGGCCAGACACATTCCAAGAGTGTGGTTTAGGATGAAGGGGAGAAAAGACAGAGGAAGGGGGCCAAAGGGACAGAGCCCTGCTGTTCATAGTGGAGTAGAGGGGGATTAGGATGACAGCGGGAAGCAGGGAGTGAAGGCAGGAGAGGGAGAGAGTGATACTTTGAGGAAGGGAAAAGTATGGGGATTACGAAAAGGAGAAGTTAAGGGCAGAGTTTGGGCAAGAGTTAGGGAAGGAGAAAGAATATAGTGAGAGGTTTCGTATCATCAGTCTCCTCTCCAGGGTCATTCAGGTCAGGTAATAATGAAGGAGGTGGGGATGGGCGGGGAAATCTAATAGAGGGGACTGAGTTACATCTGACCCCCCCCCGGCCATTCATTAAGCTGTCTGGCCTGAACTGCAGGAGAGAGAGCGAGTGGGAGATGAATGAGTGGATGAGAGAGAGGGGTGAAAGAGGAGAAGATTGCTGTTTAAAAGGGGTATAGACCCCCCTGGAGTGGAACCCAATGCTCAGCTCAGAGAGGGACAGAGAGAGAGAATGATAGATAAAGTGATTGACTGAGCTGAACGCACAGGTAGATATGTATGGGTGTAGGGTGACTAGGCAACAGGATGTAAGATAAGATAAACCGAGTAGCAGCAGCTTGCATGTGAGTGGGTGTGTAGAGTCAGTATAAATGTGGGTGTATATTATGTACAGTGAAGCAAATGGAGTGTGTGTGTGTTGGAGTGACCATGTGTGTGAGTGTGTTGGGCCCTGTGAGTGCATAGAGACACTGCAAATACAGTCCGTGTAGATCTTTTGTTAGCCATTTATCAATCGTATTGCTTGGAGATGGAAGCTGTTCAAGAGCCTGTTGGCCGACTTGATGCACCGGTACCTCTTGCCGTGCGGCAGCAGAGAAAATAGTCTATGGGTTGGGTGGTTGGAGTCTTTGACTGTTTCCTGTAGTCCACGATCAGCTCCTTGGTCTTGCTGACGTTGAGGGAGAGGTTGTTGCTCTGGCACCAGACTGTCAGGTCACTGACATCCTCCCTGTAGACTGACTCATCGTCGCCGGTGATCAGGCCTACCACTGTTGTGTCGTTAGCGAACTTGGTAATGGTGCGTGTGGCCACACACCCGTGGGTGAACGGGGAGTACAGGAAGGGACTAAGAACACGCCCCTGTGTTAAGGGTCAGCGTGGTGGACGTGATGTTGCCTACCCTCACCGCCTGGGGTCGGCCCGTCGGGAAGCTCAGGATCCAGTTGCAGAGGGACGTGTTCAGACCCAGAGTCCTAAGCTTGGTGAAAAGCTTGGAGGGGACAACGGTGTTGAACGCTGAGCTGTAGCCAATGGACAGCATTCTCACATTGGTGGGTGAGGGAGAGTGTGGAGAGCAATCGAGATTGCGTCATCTATGAATCTGTTGGGGCGGTATGCAAATTGGAGTGAGTGGGATTGTCTGAGTTGATGTGTGCCATAATCAGCCTTCCAAAGAACTTAATGATTACTGAAGTGAGTGCTACTGGGCGGTAGTCATTTTGTTGCAACGAATCCTTAGAGTTCTTAGAAACAGGGATGATGGTGGTCACCTTAAAACATGTGGGGATTACAGACTGGGACAAGGAGAGGTTGGAAATTGTGAGTGTGTGTGTGTGTGTGTGTCATCTGCTCTGAGGCAAGGGTTATGTTTGGGTTAAGCTGGTAAAGAGCTTTGGAGCTCGGAAGTCTCTGTTGGCATTGACCAGCCACGGGACTCTGACTACTAGGCTTACCGGCCTGCTCTGTCTCTGTTCCTTACCATGCATTCGGTATCCACAAAGTGTCTCATAGTAGGAGTGTTGATTTGGGATTAGTTTGCCTTTTAGATAATAATGAATTAGATTTATGTATTTTTTTTATTTAACCTAAATTTAACTAGGAAAGTCGGTTAAGAACCAAGTCTTCTTTACAATGACGGCCTACCCCGGCCAAACCCGGACGACGCTGGGCCAATTGTGAGCCACCCTATTGGACTCCCAATCACGGCCGGGTGTGATTCAGCTTGGATTCGAACCAGGGACTGTAGTGACGCCTCTTGCACTGAGATGCACTGCCTTAGACCGCGGCGCCACTCGGGAGCCCTGGACAGATCCTAGATCAGCACTCCTATTCTGAGATATTTTATGAATAGTCTTTTTATTACGACTCTTTCCTCGCTCTGTATTCAGCCCAAAGTTACAGCAGTCCAGTAGAAAGAATGTGTGGAGTCAGGCAGACAGACAAACATTGTCTGGGTTTGTTTGGTTGTACTGGGCTGTAGTGGAGTGGGGCATGCATTCTTTCGCAGACTGGGGATTGTTAGTGATCATTAAAGACTGGTTTATGATACACTGTCCTTCCACTGAATTACTTCTTTGATGAGGACCTCTGCCTCCCTCTTCTTTCTCTTGTCTCTTTTCTCAAACATTTTGTCTTCCCTACCTTTCTTTGCGCTCTCCTTCTGTCTCTCTATCTGTCTCTGTCCCTATCTCTCTCGTTGTTTCTCTCTCTCTCCCTCCTGTGAATTCCCACACACATACAGTATCATTTCCTAGTCAGTGACGTGTGTATAATCGATGCTGTGTGTTCTCCTCTGCTTGCTTGCGTCAAAGGCCCTTGCATAGTGACCTTGCTGTATTTTTCCAATAAAGATAAACCAACTCTACACACACACAGACACACACACACACTCACTGCACGTACACACATTCACAGATACCCAAGCAGACTCGCAGCAAACCCACACACTCCCACACCTACTCAATCAAACTCTCACAGTGTTCCTGTGTAGGCCAGGGGCGTGTGTTTTCGTTATTATTATTATTTTTTTACTGTGGAACCAGTGTGATGGTTCTGGTCAATGTTTTGCGAATGGGGGCTGTGAGAAACGTTGTGTACCTGGCCTTGGCTCAAGCGGACTGGGAACTCTCACTCTCTCCCTCCTGTCGATTCTGCATAAATGTCTCTGTGTGGTATGTGTCTTTTTAGATCATTTGTTTTCAAACTCTTTTGACCAACCTCTCAAAAGGTCTTATGACCCCCTGATAAGCGAGACAACATTTTCTATCCGGTTTTCTGCTGTGGCCCGAGTAGGAATGAGCCAGGACAAACATGTTTAAACCACTAGTTTAGGTGACTGGTGGTGTGTAACCCGTTTTGTTGCTTCTCTCCTTCCAGACCAAGCAGTGGCAGAAGCTGAAAACTATGGTGCACTGGTCTCCCTTCGTTGTGTCCTTTAAGAAGCGCTATCCCTGGGTGCAGCTCGCCGGGCACGCAGGTATACACCACTCTGTTTCTCTCTCTCTCTCCACTTTCCCTGTCTTTCTCTCTGTGTGTGTGTGTGTTCTCTGTCCCTGCTGACCTCTTTCTTTCACACATTCTCTGTCTCGTAGGTAACTTCCATGCGGGGGAGTATGGGCGTTTGTTGAAGCGTTACTGTGAGTGTGAGCAGCTGTGCCTGTCAAAGCTGATGGGGGACACTCTGCGGCCCTATGTCCCTGGCTACTACGGCGTGGTGCAGAGGGACGAACAGGACTACAACCTAATGGACGACCTCCTGGCTGACTTTGACTCTCCCTCCATCATGGATTGCAAGATGGGCAGCAGGTGAGAGACCGGGGGGAAGAGTTTTGTATTTATTTTTTAATTATTATTTTGACCCCCTTTTTTCCCCAGTTTCAATCTTGTCTCATCGCTGCAACTCCCCAACGGGCTCTGGAGGCGGTGGTCTAGTCATGTGTCCTCCGAAACATGACCCTCCTAACCGCGCTTCTTAACACCCGCCCGCATAATCCGGAAGCCAGCCGCACCAATGTGTCGGAGGAAACACTGTTCAACTGACGACCGAAGTCAGCCTGCAGGTGCCCCGGCCCACCACAAGGAGTTTCTAGAGCGCGATGAGCCAAGTAAAACCATCCCGGCCAAACCCTCCCCTAACCTGGACGACGCTGGGCCAAATGTGCGCCGCCCTTTGGGACTCCCGATCACGGCCAGTTGTGATACAGCCCGGGATTGAACACGGGTCTGTAGTGATGCCTCTAGCACTGCAATGCAGTTCCTTAGCCCTCTGTGGCACTCGGGAGGCCCCGAGTTAGGTGTTTCAGTACTGAGCTGGAAAATAATAGGCAGAATCTACCACACACCCAAAACCGATTTAGTGAAGGCGCTGGAGGCAAAAAGTAGCTGAGCTTTCAGTCAGTCCACCTTCATCAGTGCAAAACTAAATTCTGCACTCCCTGAGGCTCTCCAGGACCAATGCTGGAAGGGAGAGCACTATTGTTAGATAACTCTGCTGTTAGATAATGAGCTGGCCCACTAACCCTGTCTTCCCTGTCCTATCAGGACTTACCTGGAGGAGGAGCTACTGAAGGCCAGGGAGCTTCCGCGGCTCCGCAGGGATATGTACGAGAAGATGGTGGCCGTGGACCCCGGGGCCCCTACGGATCAGGAGAGGGCCCAACAAGGCATCCTGAAGCCCAGATACATGCAGTGGAGAGAAACCCTCAGCTCCACTGCCACCCTGGGCTTCCGCATCGAGGGCATCAAGGTCAGGGGGCACACAGGGTTCAACTGGGGGGTCAAAATGAGGGGATTGGGAAAAAAGTAGTTTTAGTTTTTCAAATGTATGTGCACAGTAACTTGTTCCAGGTCACAATAATGAGACAAGGAAATGGGTATGATTGATCCGCACTCAAAAAGATGTCACATAAAGCTTACTTCATTTTTTTATTTAAAACATTTATTTTCACTGCATCAACAACGAGACTAAATACTGTTGTTTGTCATTTGTGCTGTGCAGAGAGCAGACGGGACGTGTAACACCAACTTTAAGAAGACCAAACACAGGGAGCAGGTCATGCAGGCCCTGGGAGACTTTGTGGATGGGAACATTCAGATCCTGGTACGTGTTTCTAGAGGGACATTTAGTCAGGTGGCACATAAGGGAACTTGAGTTCTAGGGGAGCTAATCAGCCCCTTCAGATTGACCGTCTGTTTGACTGTTTGTCTCCCCTTCTCCTCTCTCTGGTAGAAACTCTACCTGCAACGTCTGAAGGAGCTGCGATCCGTGCTGGAGAAATCCCAGTTCTTCAGAGCACATGAGGTAACACACACAAACGCCACTGTACTCTGCTTTACTTACTGGCAATAAATTAAGACAATATTTACAGTAACTTTCGGTATGATTACTTTCCCTCAACAAACCTCTTTGCTGGGTTATGATTCAATGTGATTGACATGAACATGATTCAAATTCCTTATTAAAGCTGCAACATGTAACTTTTTGGGCTACCTGACCAAATTCACATAGAAATGTGAGTTAAAGTCCTGTCATCCTCCTTGAAAGCAGTAGATCTGTTCTATGTGCCCTATTATTTTTTTCATTTTTTAAATTGAACCTTTAACTAGGCACGTCAGTTAAGAACAAATTCTTATTTACAATGACGGCCTAACCCTAAACCTCCTTTTACTTTCAGTTTTGTACACCAGCTTAAAATACAATATTTTTGGTTATGGAAAATATATTTCAAAGTGGTTTAGATGGTACAATGATTCTGTACACTATACATGCTTGTTTTGTCACAAACTGAAATTAGGCGAACTATTCGAATTTTAACAACCAGGAAATGGTGGCGCGATTTCTGCATAGTGCAGCTTTAAAACACTCACACTGACATACTGAACTCAACCATCCTGTTTTCTCCCAGGTGGTGGGCAGCTCCCTGCTGTTTGTGCATGATGCGTCGGGGCAGGCCCGTGTGTGGATGATAGACTTTGGGAAGACGGTGCCCCTGCCTGCCCTCCTCACCCTGGACCACCGGACCCCCTGGATGGAGGGCAACCACGAGGATGGCTACCTGTGGGGTCTGGACAATCTCATAGACATCCTCAGTACCATGCTCCCCCCCAGCCCCTGAGAGAGAGAGAGAGGCCTGTGTGAGAAAGAACAAAGGGATGGCCTGGAAGAGGGAGAAAAAGAGGATGGAGAGAACACTCTCATCTTTGCCAGAGCAGAGGATGTAGTTGGGGACGAACAGATGGAACTGGTCATTACTCAAACTAGACGTGAGACTGGAGAGATGAAGGGAAAGGAAAGGACGATGACCGTGAAGGAGAGTGAGGGAGCACACGGAGCATGGTGGACAGAGTGAGGGAACCTGTCCACATAACCAGTGGTGTGTCATCCCTCATCAACTTCTCTCATTATAAGAGCTATGACGTCAACTATCACTGACACACACACACACACACACAGACACACACACTACCTTCATATTATCACAAGTATGGTGATAATGTACTGAACTTTTCCAATGGGATATATTCTCCTCAAGTGACCTTAGAGGAGCAATGTTTTATTTTCTCTATGGACCACTTGACTTTATGCTTTTAAAACTATTTTATATAAATGTCAACACTAGAAACACTGGAAAAACATGTATATTTTCAACTTTATCCGGTGCTCAGCCTTTTAATGTAAATACAGTTGTATTTAATCTGTTTGCCTCCACAAATAGCCTCTTTACTCTTTGTACTTTTTTTCTGTGCCTAGATAGATTTTTTTGTTATTTTTTTATCATTACAAAGTTTGCTGGAGAATTAACCCAAAGTATGAACTGATGTCTGTAACATATATATTTTTTCTATGGTGAAAACTGGAGGCTGTTGTTGATTAGTCTGATCCGCGTGGTGTCTGACTGGCGGAGTTGACCCAGCAGAGAAACTAACAGTGATTCCCAACCAGGGGTACTAGGACCCCTGGGGGTACTTGGTCTATCCACAGGGGGTACTTGAGAAGACTCAGGAGACCATAGGACTACTGGTAAAAATGGACACGAGGGGGTACTTCAGGGGTACTCTGGGCAGAGCAACATTCAGTTGGTGGTACGGTAACCCGAAAAAGGTTGGGAACCACTGAACTAATAGATGGGATCAATGTTTTTTTCTTCTTTAATTTCCCTCCTGGTGGGCACATGCCTTGGTGGTCACGATAACTAGACTGTATTGCACAAATGGGTACCTCACAAAAGCCATTGAACAAAACGAGTCCTGCCTGTGTGTCCCTGAATATGGATTCACTCTGTTGTCCCGGGTTCTTTATAAGCAAACCATTTTCTGGTGAGTGGCAGTTGACTGACTCATCTGTATAATTGTGATCATTATTCCTTTAGGTCAATGATACTTACTTTTTCTGGGATGGGTAACGATTGGCCTGACAACTGAAATTACTAGTTGAACAAGTCACCTGAAACTGGAATGAATGAGCTACTGATTCTTATGACACGTTCATCCACACGTCAGACTTTAATGTGAATCTGATTTAATATAGAATCATTGATATCAAAGACGACATTTTGGTGACCATTTTTTTTTCTTCTAATTGAAGGAGGATTCTGCATCTGCCCTTGTTTTGGTACACTTTTTCTTTCGAGATAATGTTGGCTTAACACGACCATTCCTCAGTAAGTTGAGATATAAATATGCAAACACAAACTCACCCATAATGACAGTCATCAGTATTTTATGTGTTTCTGCTGATGACGGTATTTGACACCTTTTCTGAACGGTGTCAGGTCTTGTGTCTCTGGATTTGTAGATCTGTCAGTCAACATTCCCATCCAAGTCTTACTCCATATTCTTCAACAGAGTCAGACAACAGTTTGTGTATTTATGGTGTGAGCAGATTTCTCTAGCTAGGAAATAGAGGGGTTCTGTGTGTGACTATGTTACTGTCAGCATTTTCATCATGGAACTGGAATCCTGTCTCTACTGTTGACATCTCTCAAATATTCCACACCATAAAAGCACACATTCTGGAAGTATATATTCTGGAACAATATATTGTTTACAATGTATATCTTACGTACCATGTATCCTCTTCTTTATCGTAACCTGACAGTTACCAGCTTTCAGACTGCTTGGGTTTTTGTGTGTGGCTGAGAGCTGGACTGTGTATTAGGGTAGGTCTAAGATGTATATTTTTTTAGCTTGGATAAGCCTTTCCTCTGTGCTGTACTTCAGGAGACAGTGCATTACAAGATGCTGGGGGACACGTATATGAATGTTAAGAGGATTGAGACTGGTCCTTGCTCTCTTTGTCTAGAATACCATTGATTGCAATAAACTGGAATTAAGCACAAGTCTTTCTAATCTGAAACCCCTCGTCTCCACATTATTCAACACCAAACTTATCAGAAGTATGAATCATGTTGATGGAAAGGGTTTTTACATTCCCCTACGCATGTATTTGGATAGTGAAGCAAATTTATTTTTAAATGTGGCTCTATACTCCAGCATTTCATTTTTTAGATTATGTTTCATGTTAGGCGATAGTACAGAATATCAGCTTTATTTGATGGTATTTTCATACTTGTGTTTTTCCATTTGGAAATGAAAGCACGAAGTATCTAGTCACCCCATTTCAAGAAGTAATAAGTATTTGGACAAATTCACTCAGTTTGTTTTGCCTTCTCTATTACACTAACTGCATCCGAGTGTGTAGATACAGAAAGCGCTTTCATTTCTAAACAGTAGAACAGATATGTATGAAAACTCTCAAAAGGTGACATTCTGTACTGTCACCTCATGAAACATTTGATCTCAAATCCAAAATGGTGGAGTGTAATTTAAAAAATGTTAGCTTCACTGTCCAAATACATATGGAGGTCCGTATATTAAATGGTTCCTGTGAGCGTTACATTGTGGACTGACTTAAAAGACCAGGGCTACCTCGTATGCATCATATCCAGAAAGGCTCGTATAGACATGGTCACATTTCAATGATATGAACTATTGACAACAGTACATATGTTTATTCTGTGTGCACATGGGGTTGCTTGATAATCAGTATAAATACAGGGAAGGTACGGGGTTCTAATCGTATGCAATATTGCAGCCTGTTTGACCATGTGAAGTGAATGAAACATTTCAGTAAGGCACAGGATCTGTTTAGGTACTGGAAAATAGGCTCCATAGAGGAGCCACAGATTTAGCAAAAGTCCACTTTACATTCAAACTTTTCATTCTGATAAGTAGTAGACATATTAACTGTGTCCTATAGAAGAAATTAATGCCAACGCAGGAAAGCATCCTTAGACCCTTTCATCCTGTCCTCTACTTACAGTATTATAGACTGTCATGCTTTCCTGTGTCCAGGCCAATGAGTCTCAATTTGTATCATAGCAGTGCTCCAGGAGAGAAGGCCCATGATCACTTAGTCTGTCCCCCAGTGTGGACCAACACGACCTGGCCTGCCAGCCCAACTTCCACCCCTCCCTTGGGTACCACGTACTGGGTACTGTCCCCAGCCCTCTGGGGATCTATCTCCCTCAGCTGGGCATTGCTTTGGGCCACCTTGTCCAGGCTCCACAGCTGATAGCGCAGGCTCTTGCCCTGCTTGGCCAGGATGTACGCTTCTCTTGCCCCCACAGTGGGACATGGGCATGAGGGGCTGTCCTGGGGCAGGAGTAGCCAGGGCAGGGTGGGGTCAGGTTGAGTGTGCTCTCTGCTCACGCTGTCCTGGTCCAGACCCAACAAGACACCTGGGAGAGATAGAGAGGTTATAGGAAGGGTCAAATGTCAAGACATGGGAATTGCGCGTGTGTGTGTTGCAGTCAAGGAGCTCCGGTCTAACCTGAGGCCACTGCCCAGTGTGCCCTGTGTCCGGTGCGTTGGCATGGCTCATGGTTGAAATCCTCGTCATATCTGTGTTTATGCAGTCAAAGACCTCAAAACACATACAGTACACATCGCTTTACTCATATACTGTATAATAAATATTCCAGATAAGTCAGCTATTAACATGGTATTTACATCGAAATGTCATTGTAAAATGGTCAAATACACGATAATAACTGCCACGAGGTTACCTTAAGAACACCATCTATGAGTACCTAACGACCGCTACCTGAGACAGACTGACTAGAGCAGATGGGTCCTTCCGAACAGCCTGAATGTGAGAGAGTATAAAGGATCCGGGATGAGGACGGGTTGTCCGTCAGCTAGGTGTTTCAGGACGGCTGTAGAGTTGTCTCCACTCATCCCTCCGGACAGGAGCTCAGCCCTGCACCCACACACCTCCTCTGCAAGCATGGCCATGTCACTAGCTGGATCAGACACACATACACATTAGTCTCACTAATAAAGTATAGCTCTGCTGGTGTCGTTGAGAGTATGCATCATAGAAGACTAAAGCGTTACCGGAGAACATCTCCCCTTGTGCTGTGTAGCCCCTGTCCATCGCTGTCTGGACTACGGTCTCCACGGAAACACTCAGAGGGGGCTGTAGTAGGTGACCAGCCATCCATAGAGCCACCAGACCACATCTACAGGTAAAAACACACACACACACACCTCAGGCAGGGGTATGTACCTTAGGAAGTATAACGTCACCTTTAACGACAAAACGACAAACAAGAGACATCAGCTTAGGGAAGACGAATTCACATGTATTATAGATCAGTGATTACTTCAATGGAGGAAGGCTCCATTTTGAAAAGCCTAAATAAAGCTTTACGTGACTTACTGTGGGCCGTCTTGGATGAGGGAAGGCACATACTTGTTAAACAGCATCCACTGCAGGTCCTTCCTGAAACTACGTCAACCAGTAAATCATCAGCCACACCACAAAACAGACTTTCCTACTGCCACCTGGTAACAAATGAGTTATTGAATAATGCATATATCACAGTAGTATGTACAGTAGCTTGGTCTTGGTGGGATAGCTCGGAGCGTCATCTACCGTCTTGCATTTGTGTTCTATTCGTAGTTGAAACTCCCACAGGATCACTACAGTACTGCTTTCATGGACAGAAACTGTTCTAAACTGAATGCCCAGGTGCAGAACCCCCCCCCCCCCCCCCCCAGTGCACTGATTATAAAGGTGGAGTGTTACCCAATGTGTGACTGATGACCCCATTCAATAACCTGTAGGCCCTATTAAAAAAAAGACATTTTAGTCATTTAGCAGACGCTCTTATCCAGAGTGACTTACAGGAGCAACTACAGGTTAAGTGCCTTGCTCAGATTTTTCACTTAGTCGGCTTTGGAGTTCGAACCAGCAACCTTTCGGCTACGGGCCCAAAGCTCTTAAGTGCTACGCTACTTTTCCAACCACCATGTTGGAGATCCTGAATATGCTTTAGCTGCTACGCTTGTCTGATAACTTCTGTTTTTCTGTTGGCAGTTCGCCTCACCTGCTCTCCCTCTGACTGAGCAGCAACCGGGCCTCTGCATGATCCCCCTCGACAGGGGTCTTTCCTGCCGCTATGGCTTGGTACAGCTTCTTCTTGCTTGGCTCCGAGGCAGCTGTCAGTGGGGGTGGTCCTGGTGGTGGAGGAGGAGGTGGATGCTCCATTGAAATACCCTCTGTCACTGCTGTGCAATTCTGTGTGATAAGAGACTGAGAGAAGGGAATGATAAGGGCTCCACTACCTTATATATATAATTATTTTTTTTAACCTTTATTTAACTACATGACAGGAAGCTATTGAAATTACACATATGACCAACTGATGGAATAAAGTTGCGTTAATGATTTAGTGATACATAAACATTATGGTGTGTATACCTATTAATTGATCCCCTTATTGCTTTTACTACCAGAGCTTCTCCATCTGATGCCATGTCTAGCTAGATATGTTACACCATGACTAAAGTTGCGAAATATGTTTCTGAAATACGTTCATATGACATGCAGTTTGATTAACACTCACGTTATTGCATGGCTGTTTTAGTTGTAATGAGACGACTTCAAGCGCAGACCTAAGGAGCTATTTTTAAGTTTTTACACGTTAGGACTAGCAGGTAGCTAGCTAACTGAATAAAGACATATTTGGTAACAAACACGGCGATCATTTAAAGTGGTAGCTGCGGCTACAATATGGCATTTTCTACAGTAATGTTACAGAACAGAAGACCTACTTTGCTAGCTATCTATCAATAACAAAATAATTGAAAAGTAGTTCATCTTTTGAACCAAATAATAGCTGTTTGAAACATAATGATGGGCTCTCAAACAGCTCTCAATAGATTGCACGATGATAATATCATAAGGATATGTTAAAGCCTGTTTCTTTAGATGAGTAAAGTAAATCAATTTGATCATCTGCGCAGCATCTTGCTCAGGCTGACTCTCGTGAATGTTTACAAGGGGCGGGTGCGTCTGAAATGTAGCACTACATATCCAATGATGTTAAGGGGGTGGCTAAAACAATCCAATGAAAAGCTGTTCTTGACAGGATCCGGAAATTACACCAGCCAATCAAAATATTCGGCTTTGTTAGCTATCAAGGGTTTCTGTGTCTGCTACGTTAGCTAGCATGCTCCAGCACAAAATAATTAAGTGTTTCTGGCTCCAGTGGTAGAGTGTTGGCTACGCGTGTAGCTAGTTTCATTCATTTATTTTGAGGCCGATTACATTGTGCATCCCAGTACTGAAAGGTAAATAAAACTTCTTAATTGTTATGTTTTTGTCTATTTCACATATTTTCTAATTTGCAAGTTAGCTACCAACTTATTCTACATCTAGCTAACGTTACTTGCAGACTGGAGGCAATAAGGGCGCTAACACTGACCTGTTTTATTTCACAGAAGATGGCTGCTCCGGATATGCGCCTCAACCACACCATATACATCAACAACCTGAACGAGAAGATTAAAAAAGATGGTTAGAGCTTAAAGCTGGCTACCCCCTTTGATTTTGCTCTCATGTTTGTGTTTACTCATCAACCATGCCAATGGCTCATTGCCTAAACATGTCTTGTTTGTACCCTTTGTCACCCAGAACTGAAGAAGTCGTTGTACGCAATCTTCTCTCAGTTTGGTCAAATCCTGGACATTTTGGTTGCCCGCTCCCTGAAGATGAGGGGTCAGGCCTTTGTCATCTTCAAGGAGGTCAACAGCGCCTCCAATGCCCTGCGTTCCATGCAGGGGTTCCCATTCTATGACAAACCTATGGTAAGCTACTGCCAATTAACATCTTGGTACACATCAGCTAGCTTTTGCCTGACACATGTTTAGCTAGATAATGATGATTCTCTAATATGCATTCCTGTAAATAGTCCTGTCGTCATCAACTGTTCCTCTTTCTCCTGGCAGCGTATTGGGTATGCCAAGGGGGACTCTGACATCATCGCTAAAATGAAGGGCACCTACGTGGAGCGTGACCGTAAGAAGGAGAAGAGGGCCAAGGTCAAGGGCCCAGAGGCTACAGGGGCCAAAAAGGGTGTGCCAGGGACCCCTGTAGTACCCATGGGCCCTGGAGTTCCAACACCCATGCCCGTAAGTGTTGTACTGAGAGCCTGAAGACACACAACCACGTTTGTATCCACAATGCCACTGTTAGTCATTGTTTCCTTTTAAGACATGTCTATCTAAAATGGCGGATTGTGTGTTATTCCACGTGTATCGCTAAATGATAGTGCGGCTGATTTTTTTTCATTGAACATTCTTGGTCTTCTGAAGGGAATGCCACCCATGAGCGGAGCTCCTCGTATGATGCCAATGCCAGGGCAGCCCCCCTACATGCCCCCGCCAGGCATGATGCCACCTCCAGGGATGGGCCCTGGGGGGATGCTCCCTGGTGCCATGCCTCCGGGTGGGATGATGCCCGGGCAAATGCCCCACGCCCAGGTATGGATCATGTTTGTTTATCAGTGTTCGTTTATATCTTTTTCTTTATTGAACCTTTTATTGAACTAGTCAAGTCAGTTAACAACAAATTGTTATTTACAATGACGGCCAACCAAGGCCAAACCCAGACGACGCTGAGCCAATAACTACGCAGCAGGTCTGTTTGGTGGCACATGGTAATTTTGCGTTTGCTTGTCATTCGTCTGACTGTATAATCTCGCTCTGTAACTTAATTTTTTTTTTTTATATTAATAAATGTAATCTTCCATACCTCCAGGTTGCAGAAAACCCTCCCAACCACATCCTTTTCCTCACCAACCTCCCAGAGGAGACCAACGAGCTCATGCTGTCTATGCTCTTCAACCAGTTAGTACCTCTTCATTTTATTCTCCCCTTCTCCTATACTCCTTGGTGCAGTGTGAAAAATGTCATGTTTATTCCTCCATGTTCTGTAGTATTGGAACATATCTGTTCCAGTTTCCAATATAGTGGTTATCTTAACTAGTGTTTGTGTATGGTGAGATTGAACATGTCGACAAGTAGTCTGCCCCGAAGCTCTCCTTGATGTTGATTGTTTTCCCACTTCAGGTTCCCTGGGTTCAAAGAGGTGCGCCTGGTGCCTGGTCGCCACGACATTGCCTTTGTGGAGTTTGATAATGACGTGCAGGCTGGAGCGGCCAGGGAGGCACTACAGGGCTTCAAGATCACTCAGACCAACGCCATGAAGATCTCTTTCGCCAAGAAATAACACACCAGAGAGCTCTTGAGTGGTTTACAATCACACACACACACACAGAGAGGCCCCTCTACCCCCTTAAACTATACCAGCACAGAGCCGACTACTAACCTGTCCTTCGCTAAGAAATCACAATGCGATACAAGTCGCCCCCCCCAAGCTCCCCTCCCAAGACACATCTATAGGCTCCCTTACACATTTGTGTGCGGCTCCCTGCTCTGCTTACAGATTATGACATAAGAATTCTTTCAGCCTCCACCAGAAGGTAAGGAGTGGTGATTGGACGATCCCCTTCATCACCGATGCCTATAGGAGAGCAAGTCTTTTTACCCTCTTAGTTATGAAGTTCAGCATAGATTTTTTTCTTCTTGTAATTGTCTTGTTACTGCCCTTCCTGTGATCCCATACTAATTTAGAATAACTGGAGATGACTTTCTTTGTATCTGATGGTAGGTTACCAGCGGTTTAGAGAAGACAAGGGCAGGATTGTTATGATTGGAATACTGACACCAGGCTCAAACGATAATGTGTAAGAACTATATTGTTTTAGTGATTTGGTGCCAACATAGAGGATAGTTAGCTGACATTTGCACATCCATAGCCAGGTTTAGAAACATTTTAAAGTATGTCAGTTTCTGCACCCATTCCTTGAGGATAAAATCTGGCGTTTTGTATGTAAGTATATTTTTATTGTTTGTCTGTTTAAAAGCATTGCACCCAGGGTCTGTTTCGTCCAGACATTGTACCTGGAGCTTTTATGTTTGATTAAAATGTGTGCTTTTTATAATGACTAATGCTGTGTGTACATTTCTGCTTTTATGTCCGGGGAGACACCGGGGGCTATATAGACCGGCTGGTTGTTTAGCAACAAAACCGACACGTGCGTGACTCGGGGGAAAAACAGGCTAGGTTGGCTTAGATTTTTGACAACAATCTATATTTAGTCTCAATGTTTATTGGAAACATAAATACATTTGCACAATGAGCACTTGTCTCTCGAATACATTGTTACAGTTGTGGGTTACCTAGCAACTCTTTCCCATATTAGCATTGACATGAAATCAGTCTCAACACCTCCAAACAAGATAAAACAAGCAGTCTACGATTGCCCACATGGCAGCGTCTCATCATTGTTGCAAGCTGAACGTTCAAAATCAGAACAAAGCATGTCGCCCTGTCGATGAGCGCATTTTTTTGTGATGTTAGCCAACCCGTCTACTGATTTCTCTCTTTCCTTCTAGAGCACAATTAATATTACATGGAGAAGTGGGACCTGGGCCCCTATCCACAACTTTTAGATCATGATGACTATGACAGATCCTATATCAGCACTCCTACTCTGATATGCTTTGTGGATACAGGCCCTGATTCCGAGATGTTTGTTACATATGGCCCCAGATATGGGTTTTTGCACATCTAGTATCTCTAGACCAGAGATCATTATGTCTATAGGGATGGGCTCCAGAGTGGCGCAGGGGTCTAAGGCACTGCATCTCGGTGCTAGAGGCGTCACTACAGACCCTGGTTCAATTCCAGGCTGTATCACAACCGGGTGTGATTTGGAAGTCCAATATGGCCGGGCACAATTAGCCCAGCGTTGTTAGGGTTTGGCTGGGGTAAGCCGTCATTGTAAATAAGAATTTGTTCTTAGCTGACTTGCCTAGTTTAAAAAAATGTTTTATCAAACAGCCTACTGTAACTTCATGTACATCTTATACTGAACCAGTGTTTCAGTATCAAAACCACAACGATGGTTTTGATTAACACCCCGATGAAGGCAGTGTTCATCAGTGTTTTCCATGGCGTGTCAGGAGTATAGTGTCTAACCACATTGAATGATAGAGGACTCTAGGGCCCAAAAGCCCGTTTCAGCATGGGCAGTGCCATTGAGGACTTTCACCATTTTGAAGTAGTCAACTGGGTGGGACTTCCTATGGGTTAAGGAAGGATCACATGATTCCATTGAAGTCATCAGAAGGGATCCGCCCATAGAGAATGATCAAGGACTCTTGTGGCCAAAAGGCTGTATTAATATGGGCAGCGCCATTGAGAGCTTCCACCATTTTTTATGTAGTCAACCGGATGAGACTTCCAACTTCATTGGCTGATCCCTCCCTGTGACATGTCCAACTGGGTCATCAGTCAATTGTGAAGAAAATGGACTACTTCAAAATGGAGATAGCATGGGCAGCGCCATTGAGGCTGTCACAGACACCATACTGGCACAGACATAATGAGGCCTTTTTCCATCTCTATGGATCAGCCAATGAATTATACTCATGAGCAAACCTTCCATAACTGCAGGTGGCAGTAAATCGCCAACCTTGGCTTTACACCTGTTCAAACACACTCCAGGTGGCAGTGTTCACCCTTTCAGTTTGTTTACCATCTCATACAAGTAGAAGATAATTGACGACGTCAAAATGGCAGTGGTGGAAAAAGGACCCAATTTCCATACTTGAGTAAAAGTAAGATACCTTAAAAGAAAATTACTTAAGTAAAAGTCACCCAGTAAAGTACTACTTGAGTAAAAGTCTAAAAGTATTTGGTTTTAAATGCACTTAAGTATCAAAGTAAAAGCATAAATAATTTCGCATTCCTTATATTAAGCAAACCAGAAGACACAATGTTCTTGTTTTTTTTAATTATTATTTACAGATCGCCAGGGGCACAGTTCAACACTCAGACATCATTTACAAACGAAGTGAGTCCGTCAGATCAGAGGCAGTAGGGATGACCAGGGATGTTCTCTTGATAAGTGCATGAATTTGACAATGTTCCTGTCCTGCTGAGCATTCAAAATGTAATGAGTACTTTTGGGTGTCAGGGAAATGTAAGGAGTAAAAAGTACATTATTTATTTTAGGAATGAAGTGGAGTAAAAGTAAAAGTTGTCAAAAATATGAATAGTAAAGTACAGACACCCCCAACAAACGACTTAAGTAGTACTTTAAAGTATTTTTACTTAAGTACTTTACACCACTGCAAAATGGAGATGGCCAAGTTCTTACAGACACTATAATGGGACAGATACAATGTTGCATCCTCTATGTGTCTAACTAACTCATGCAGTCAGAAATATAATGCTTTTCCCAGCATGTTGCAGTAAGCGGACTGGTGGGACTGTAGTCTAAACTTTGATCTGGCCTCTTGTCTGCACTTTTGATAGAACTTGAGTTTGTGCCCTCCCCTTGATAATTCTACAATCATTTAAAACATTTTGGGATAACGTTTCCATTTGATTATTATAACCTATAAAGTAATGAGAATTCTTTCTTTCTGGAGCATTGTGTCATAATCAAATGGCTCTGTGCTACCACGTTCATCATCATTACGGACTCACTTCCTGCCCTGTCTGGCCTCAGCCACTGTAGTTTCATCTAATTTCTACCATGAGTCAGACAACAATGTCTGGATGGCCTATTTCATCAATGCTATTTTCCTTTTGTGCTCAATTCGTTTAAAGAAGTTTTGGAGATTTAATTTAAAACATTTCCTCTTTGAATGTCTTTAGCATTGATTGTGCCTGTGAGTTCAGGTGGGCCTTGAACCTATAAATCAACACAATCTACTTTTTCAAATTGCACTGTCTTTATGCACCTTCGCCATTAAGACCTTTTTTTTTTAACTTACACAGAGTCAGATGAACTCAATGACAGTGGCGATCCGTCATTCAGGGCAGGGCAAGACCTGTTTTGAGCCCCACATTTTTAGGCAATTTTTTTTTTTTTTTAAATATACTTTGGCAAACTCCAAGCGGGCTGTCATGTGCCTTTTACTGAGGAGTGTCTTCCGTCTGGCCACTCTACCATAAAGGCCTGATTGGTGGAGTGCTGCAGAGATGGTTGTCCTTCTGGAAGGTTCTCCCATCTCCACAGAGGAACTCTAGAGCTCTGTCAGAGTGACCATCAGGTTCTTGGTCACCTCCATGACCAAGGCCCTAATCCCTCGATCGCTCAGTTTGGCTGGGCAGCACCCCGTTTTGGTGGTTCCAAACTTCTTCCATTTAAGAATGATGCAGGCCACTGTGTTCTTGGGGACCTTCAATGCTGCAGAAATGCTTTGGTACCCTTCCCCCGATCTGTGCCTCAAAACAACCCTGTCTCTGAGCTCTATGGACAATTCCTTCAACCGCATAGCTTGGTTTTTTCTCTAACATGCACTGTCAACTGTGGGACCTTATATAGACAGGTGTGTGCCTTCCCAAATTATGTCCAATCAATTGAATTTACCACAGATGGACTCCAATCAAGTTGTAGAAACATCTCAAGGGTTATCAACGGAAACAGGATGCACCCGAGCTCAATTTCGAGTCTCATAGCAAAGGGCCTGACTACTTTTAGAAATACAAATTCTGTAATAGAGTTCATCCATGCAATTTATGGGACAATTTATCGGAGCACAGGTACAAATTCCGCTTGGACATTATGGGCAATTGTGTGTAGATCAGTGACACATTTAAATTTAATATTTTTTTTATTCAGGCTGTAACAAAACAGTCAAAGGGTGTGAATACTTTCGAAAGGCACTGTATTTGTCCAAAACACTATACATTTCTGAAATCCTTAGATGTTTCCTAATCACACAAAATTGAATTGTCATTGGAGTGCAATTAGGAATATAATAATGGTGTCCCAGTTTATCTAACCTGCTGTTTCAAAATAAATCCTGGCACGATGTGATACCCCCCTCCTAGGGACGGCACTAGTAAGCCAGTGACTCAGCCCCCATAATAGGGTCAGAGGCAGAGAATCCCAGTGGAGAGAGAGGAGCCAGTCAGGCAGAGACAGCAAGGGCGGTTCATCACTCCGGTGCTTTGCCGTTCACCTTCGCAACCGTGGGCCAGTCTACACTGAATTATAGGACCTACTGAAGAGATGAGTCTGCAGTAAAGACTTAAAGGTCGAGACCGAGTCTGCGTCTCTCACATGGATAGGCTGGCTATTACATAAAAATGGAGCTCTATAGGAGAAAGCCCTGCCTCCAGCTGTTTGCTTAGAAATTCTAGGAACAATAAGGAGGCCTTTGTCTTGTGATGGTAGCATATGTGTATGTATGTATGTACGGCAGGACCAAATTGGAGAGATAAGTAGGAGCAAGTCTATGTAATTGTCACGTCTACTCCAGGGATGCCTACCTCGTCAATACTACGACCAGCTGGCGCAACTGGGGAAGGCTATGGAAGAGGTTCTTCGGCAGTCTTCAATGTCTCAAACATGCCATGGTCCTGCGCCAAGGTGGAGGAACTTTAAATATTTTTTTGATGTTCATCAAAAGAGATCAGGGTCAAGAGTAACGCCAAGGTCCTTCACAGTTTTATTTGAGATGACTGTACAACCATCAAGATTAATTGTCAGATAAAACAGCAGAATTCGTCCTTGGGACCTTGAACTGGCATCTCTGTTTTGTCCGAGTTTAAAAGTAAAACATTTGTTGCCATCCACTTCCTTATGTCTGAAACACAGGCTTCCAGGGTAGGTAATTTTGGGATTTCACCATGTTTTATCGACATGTACAGTTGTGTGTCGTCTGCATCGCAGCGAAAGTTGACATAGAATATACAGTGAGGCAAAAAAGTATTTAGTCAGCCACCAATTGTGCAAGTTCTCCCACTTAAAAAGATGAGAGACCTGTAATTTTCATCATAGGTACACTTCAACTATGACAGACAAAATTAGGGGAAAAAATCCAGAAAATCACATTGTAGGATTTTTAATGAATTTATTTGCAAATTATGGTGGAAAATAAGTATTTGGTCACCTACAAACAAGCAAGATTTCTGGCTCTCACAGACCTGTAACTTCTTCTTTAAGAGGCTCCTCTGTCCTCCACGCGTTACCTGTATTAATGGCACCTGTTTGAACTTGTTATCAGTATAAAAGACACCTGTCCACAACCTCAAACAGTCACACTCCAAACTCCACTATGGCCAAGACCAAAGAGCTGTCAAAGGACACCAGAAACAAAATTGTAGACCTGCACCAGGCTGGGAAGACTGAATCTGCAATAGGTAAGCAGCTTGGTTTGAAGAAATCAACTGTGGGAGCAATTATTAGGAAATGGAAGACATACAAGACCACTGATAATCTCCCTCGATCTGGGGCTCCACGCAAGATCTCACGCCGTGGGGTCAAAATGATCACAAGAACGGTGAGCAAAAATCCCAGAACCACACGGGGGGACCTAGTGAATGACCTGCAGAGAGCTGGGACCAAAGTAACAAAGCCTACCATCAGTAACACTACGCCGCCAGGGACTCAAATCCTGCAGTGCCAGACGTGTCCCCCTGCTTAAGCCAGTACATGTCTGAAGTTTGCTAGAGAGCATTTGGATGATCCAGAAGAAGATTGGGAGAATGTCATATGGTCAGATGAAACCAAAATAGAACTTTTTGGTAAAAACTCAACTCGTCGTGTTTGGAGGACAAAGAATGCTGAGTTGCATCCAAAGAACACCATACCTACTGTGAAGCATGGGGGTGGAAACATCATGCTTTGGGGCTGTTTTTCTGCAAAGGGACCAGGACGACTGATCTGTGTAAAGGAAAGAATGAATGGGGCCATGTATCATGAGATTTTGAGTGAAAACCTCCTTCCATCAGCAAGGGCATTGAAGATGAAACGTGGCTGGGTCTTTCAGCATGACAATGATCCCAAACACAC
Source organism: Salvelinus fontinalis (assembly GCF_029448725.1). Taxonomy (NCBI): domain Eukaryota; kingdom Metazoa; phylum Chordata; class Actinopteri; order Salmoniformes; family Salmonidae; genus Salvelinus; species Salvelinus fontinalis. The sequence continues at coordinate 5,600,287 of NC_074688.1, forward strand.
CGCCCGGGCAACGAAAGAGTGGCTTCGTAAGAAGCATTTCAAGGTCCTGGAGTGGCCTAGCCAGTCTCCAGATCTCAACCCCATAGAAAATCTTCGGAGGGAGTTGAACGTCCGTGTTGCCCATTAACAGCCCCAAAACATCACTGCTCTAGAGGAGATCTGCATGGAGGAATGGGCCAAAATACCAGCAACAGTGTGTGAAAACCTTGTGAAGACTTACAGAAAACATTTGATCTCTGTCATTGCCAACAAAGGGTATATAACAAAGTATTGAGATAAACTTTTGTTATTGACCAAATACTTATTTTCCACCATAATTTGCAAATAAATTCATAAAAAATCCTACAATGTGATTTTCTGGATTTGTTTTCTCCTTTTGTCTGTCATAGTTGAAGTGTACCTATGATGAAAATTACAGGCCGCTCTCATCTTTTTAAGTGGGAGAACTTGTACAATTGGTGGCTGACTAAATACTTTTTTGCCCCACTGTATAGTGAAAACTATAGTGGTCCTAAAACGGAACCTTGAGGAACACCGAAACAAACCATCCACAGAGACGAACTGATGTCTTTCGGACAGATAAAATCTAAACCAGGCAAGAACATGTCCGTGTTGACTAATTAGGGTTTTCAATCTCTCCAAAAGAATGTGTAGATCGATGGTGTCAAAACCGGCAATAAGGTCTAGGAGCACGAGGACAGATGCAGAGCCTTGGTCTGACTCCAGAAGAAGGTAATTTACCACCTTCAAAAGTGCTGTCTCAGTACTATGATAGGGTCTAAAACCAGACTGGAGCGTTTCATTTTTCAGGAAAGGCTTAATTACCGACACTTTCAGTGAGTTTGGTACACATAGGATTGGAAGCCATTTATTATGTTCAACATAAGAGGGCTAAGCACAGGAAGTAGCTCTTTCAGTTGTTTAGTTGGAATAGGGTTCAGTAAGCAGCTGGGAGGTTTAGAGGCCATGACTATTTTCGTGACCATGTTGAGAGATAGAGGATATAAAAACTTGAGTGTCTCCATTGATCCTTGGTCCTGGCAGTTCAATGCAGACTCAGGACAACTGAGTTTGAGAAATCATATTCAAAGAGTATGTCATTTGCTTTCTAATGGTCATGATCTTTTCATCGAAGAAGTTCATGAATTCATCACTGCTGAAGTGAAGGCCATCCTCACTTGGAGAATGCTGCTTTTTAGTTAGCTTTGCGACAGTTTCAAAAATATTTGTTGGATTGTTTTTATTCTCCTCAATCGGGTTGGAAAATTAGGCTGATTGAGCAGCAGTGAGGGTTCTTCGATATTGCACAGTACGGTCTTTCCAAGCTAGTCTGAAGACTTCCAGTTTGTTGGAGCGCCATTTCAGTTCCAATTTTCTGGAAGCTTGCTTCAGGGCTCAGGTATTTTCTGTATACCCGGGAGTTTGTTTCTTGTGACAAATGGTTTTTGTTTTTAGAGGTGCAACTGCATCTAGGGTATTACGAAAGGTTAAGTTTAGATCCTCGGTTAGATGGTTATGTCAGGATTGTGTGCGGAGAATATTCAGAGTCAAGCGCAGGACACAGGTGTTGAGCGAAACCACAGTGTTTTACTCAAAAATAAGGCAAAATTCCACGAATGGAAATAATCAAATACATACACGTATAAACCACAACCACTAACGCACAAACAATCACGGACAAAACAGAAATGAAAGCCAGAGGATAAATAGGGAACATGATGGGGGGAATTGAAACCAGGTGTGTATAATACAGACAAAACAAAACGAAACTGAAAAATGGATCGATGGTGACTAGAAAGCCGGTGACGTCGACCGCCGAACACCACCCGAACAAGGAGAAGGGCCGACTTCGGCGGAAGTCGTGACAGGTTAACTGATTTTTGTACTCCGATGTCTTTGGGTAGGTGGAAGGAGTCTGGAAGGGCATCTAACAATCTTTGGATTGTCCGAGAATTTATAGCGCAGCTTTTGATAATCCTTTTTTGGGGTCTTGAGCAGATAATTTTTTGCAATTTCAAACATAATAAGATGATGGTCTGATAGACCAGGATTATGAGGAAAAACATTTAGATCCACAATATTTATTCCACAGGACAAAACTAGATCTATGTTGGATAGATGTCAAAAGAGGTTACAGAAAACCGAAATGCAAAAATTGCCACCACTTATTCCAAAACCACACTATAGTGTGGCCATCTTTAAATGCATCAGCATTTCTTTCTAACTCTTTAGGGACTAGTGTGTCCAAAGACCACATTTGGAGTGAATCTGACTTTTAGTCAATGAGACGATGATTCATTATGATTATTTTAAGCATTAGCGTTACATAGTCAAAAAGTGGATTGTTAATAGTTTCCTTTCGGTTCCATTCTTTTTGACCAAGTTACTCATGGCCTCTAGTTTCTTCATGCCAAAAGTTACCAATCAATGCTTTAGTTTTGCTGTGCACCCCTAATTAAACATAGGAGAGAAGGAAAGGGTGTCATTTCATAGCACTGGGAGCTAGCCAGACAAGGGCTTTTGGGAGTCTTTTTAGCACTCTGGTGGTCACTGGCTTTTTACTGGTGTCCTACTGTCACTAAATCATTTGTGTTCTTTCCAGGACGTCATTGCTCCCACAAAACTATAAATGTTCCACTGTTCTCTGTCTGTACAAAAGTGTTCAAAAGTGTGTAGTTCATGAAGTGTCTTAAGTCCTTGTGGTTGAATTTGAGGTCATTCCAAGACAACATCAACCATACTATTTTGCTTGTGCTTATGACACATTTATGTTTATGAATCATACTAGTTACCTAAGTTTGTTTATTCATGAGTTAGAATTGGTGGACCCATGATTTTCTCTTGGCTTTGTAACATCTGCTTCCAACTCACACTCAAACACGTAGATCCCCTGAACGCAGCTCACTTTCCAGCCCACTTTCCAACTCACACTCTCAAACACATAGATCCCCTGAACGCAACTCACTCTCTAAGATCCCAATCACCTGAATTCTGATCACCTGTTCACACACCTGTATGTCATTATTACACACTATTTAGTTCAGTTCTTTGCACCCCATCATTATGAGGTATTGTTTGTTTGGTGATGTACTTCTATTCAGAGCGCTGGGCTTCCCGTAATTGAATCCTCTGGTGAATGATAGTTTTTGCCTACCTCACTAACGACACCTTTTGCCTATTCCCTGCCTGTACTTTAGCCTATCGGATTTCCTGTTATCAACCTATTGCCTGATCTCCCGGATGACGTTACTAGCCTTTTCCCTGCTTGTACTGTTGCCTTTTTGGAACACTGTGTATGACCTTCTGCCTGTCCCTGGATCCAGCTACCTGCCTCCTCCTGTGGTCCTTTGCAAATTAACACCTGCAGCACCCTGCGATTGAATCCAGCTCCTGTCTCCCATCGTGTTCACTACAGGCTTAGTCAGAACAGGCTCTTAAAATGATATTGGAGAGTAATTGCTATTCAAGAAGGAGAACCTTCCCCTCTCCAACTGGATTTAAGAAGGGAGAGGCCTGTACCATCAACTGTATCTAGTGCAGACAAGGGCCTCATGTTGTCGACTTCTACTGTTCCCTGAATCATTTTCTTTAGGTCAGCTCTACAGTGTACACAAAATGCTTCTGCAGTTTCCCAAGACTTTCCACACTCCCTTATATTGCCTTGAGAAAGCGCTGACCTTAGCTGCTGGGGCACTGTGTCTGTGTGTGTGTGTGTGTTTGTCAGTGTCCCATGCTCTTGGCGACATGCCTAATGACTCACCATTCACTACACTGGGACCTTTCAGCCGGGGAACTGAGGCAACTTATCCGCCGTCTGCGTGGGACATCTCCAAGCACATCTACGTATATATTGATTAGAACATCAATAGCATTCCAAAGACAATAACAGCTTAAGCTAACCCTAAATTAAGTACATCACCTTTTTTTTTGTTTAAGGGGTGTTTATTCTAGGCTACTCCTGTCCTGTTTGAAGGGTCTTTCACACGAAGCCTACTGCTCATCTGTGTAGGGGGCTTGCTGCGTCATTGGGGAGCACTGGTTGGCCATCACTCACTATCCAGAGTAAATCTATCTGTGGCTGTAGCCCTCTTCAAAGCACTCTGGGCGTTCTCATGCTTTGACACTTAACAGTAAACTGGCTACTGTGATTGTGTACATTTGTTATTGCTTTGAAGTCAAGTAGCCTATGGGGTTATTGAATGGTTATACTAGGGCTATTATACAGACAGCCTAGATCCTGTTGAAAACAGCCTCCAGTGATGCATGGACCCTATATATACACACATCCTTAATTTGTGTCCATGAAATGTCCTAAAACGTCACCAGTTAGAAATACTGGATAGTTTGGGGCCCCTTGATGATCTTTCAAGACTTATGTGTCACCATCAGATGGCGCCAACCTCCCAACCACTAATGTCGGGTATTCAAAGCAGTTATCGACCAAGTCGCTCTGTACATTGATCTGCCATTGTAGATGATAACAACAGGCCCTTCACTCGTCACCAGGTGCCAATATAATGTAGAATCGACCTGCAGATCGCTTCATTCTGGAGGGAGGGAGGATGATTGAAATTCAGCACGTCTGGAGGTCACTGCTGCTCTATGCTAATAAGCACTGCACGCTTCAAGAGCCCTCTTCTGTCCACGGGTCACGTTGCAGTGCTGGGCAACGGAGACACTAGGCCTACTGGTTGCCAGGGGCGTCAACATAGGCAACAAGTCCATCCCTGCTCTCACAGAGAAAGGAGGGAAAGAGAGGGGGAGTACCGGGGTCACCAAAATTGGCTCATTATATTTCAGACATGAAGCGGACACATTGTCCTGTAGTGTTGGTTCCAATGGACGCGAGGACAGGAACTAGTTGGACAGCGGAAAATATTTAGGGAAACCAGTGCCAAAATGCCTGAAAGACGCAACCTATACCTCTCTTTCATCGTATGCTTCTCATCCATTTATATAAAATTAATTCAAGGTCAAGATGGCTCCATACAATGTTATCTTTATGCAAATACAGGAAACCAGATGCTTTGGGTAGTTGACGTTACACCCCTTTTTTTTGACCATGATGTCAAACACAAATATAACAGCTTCAATTGGCTACAATTGTAATAGCCTATAATACTCAAAGCTTTTTTTTTTTTTTTTTACTTGGTCATGAGTGAATTCATGCAGTGTATTATTTGTTTTCTAAAAATGTTCAACAAAACGTGACAATAGTCCAATGGTGTGAATGTCCCAAGTAAGGTTGTGGAACTTTGTAAATGAATTTAAAAAATGAATAGCGCTCTCTTTACCTATTATTTTATTGATAACACAGAAGTGTATTTCAAGAGACAATAGTTCCCAAGTCTATTCATAGTTCTGATTGATTACATTTTGTCCCTAAAAGCAACGTCCACTAGGTGTGCGACACAATTCTGTGATTAAACAGCAAGCCAGCATTTGGGCACTATTGCGCTGGGGAGGGTTCTCTTGCAAGAAAGAAGTATGGAAGACATGGCTGGAGCACATGAATATTTTATCAGGAATATTTTGCAAAATATTGCACCTGTATTTGTCATTTGGTGTGAAGCTTTTAGAACGTATATATGAAAACAATAATACTTTTTTGGACAATTGAAGTATAAAAAGTAATGAAAACATGTTGTGGTGAAATCATATGGATGGCTGTGCTGCTAACAATAAGACCCAAAATGGACCCTACAGCCTGAGATTTCCAACAGTGACATCTTTTATCCCCTTGGATTAAGATCGTGTCACACCAGAGGAAATAGCTGTGGCTCCATGGGACATAACCCATTAATAAACAAATTGAATGTATTTTTTAGACTTATTTTGAATCAAATAACACTCGTTTACATTAGACCTATTTGTATCCTGTTGCAGTTTGATCATTTTAAATGGTTCTGAGCGCAATATTTATGTATTCATTCTCCCACGCCTGGTTTTTCACTCTTGGCAGGTGAACAATGCTCCAGGTGAACATTGCTCCGGATCGATCTAGTTATTTTGCCTGGTTCCAGTGATGGTGCAGGCAGATATTGGGTGCTGGCTGTGGTAGTTGGCTCTGTTGTGCGTTATACTCCAAAACCCCTCCAATAGAACGCCTCTCAAGTTGCTTCAGCTGTGGGTAGATTGGGGCCTCCCACTCAGGGCCAACAAGTGAGCTTGGGTCTTGGTGCTGGTGCTGCCTCAGCACTGCTATGCATATGGGTGTACTCTCGCTTTTTGGCACAGGCTTATCATTCGAATGTGTGCCCATTTGAGGTAGTTTCTGTGCCTATCATGGTGACCCTGGGTAAAGGGGAATCCGGGTTGGATTTCAGTGCAGGAGCCTGAGAAACGTCTACCACACCCAAGGGAGGCAGCAGGCACACACATTCTCCACTCCTGATCCAGGGAGGTGGTGACGGAAAATAACAATACAGGACTCTTTCGTGGCCCTGTAACTGGAATCGAGTAGGCTACACTTTAAATCCTTTAATGAGGATCCACTAGTGGTTAGAGCATTGGGCCAGTAACCGAAAGGTTGCTGGATCGAATCCCCGAGCTGACAAGGTACAAATCTGTCGTTCTGCCCCTGAGCAAGGCAGTTAACTCACTGTTCCCCAGGCGCCGAAGATGTGGATGTCGGTTAAGGCAGCCCCCCGCACCTCTCTGATTCAGAGGGGTGGGGTTAAATGCGGAAGACACATTTCAGTTGAAGGCATTCAGTTGTACAACTGACTAGGTATCCCCCTTTCCTATTATGGATGTTTAGAATGGATGTTTTGAAGGACTTTTAGTGTTCAAAAACTTATGAAAGTGTCATTAATTATGTACAATTTGACTGCCTGCTGTGTATTTTCCATCGGTGTGACATAATGTCCTATGGGGTGAAGCCAATAGCCTAAATGAAATGGGGGGAAATGGTTGTCTTGGACAAAATGTAAAAATAATTGTTTATCTTGAGGCAGATAACATTATAATAATACACAAGTAAGATAATTGCTTTTTTAAATCAAGGTTTAGTGAAATTACTGTGAATGTTAACCAAAATGTGATAGCGAGACACTTGGTTATTATTGTATTGTTTGTATTATTTTTTAAATAATACTTTTCTTGTCTGTTTGGAAATCATTAAAACTTTACATTGACGTAAAGTCACACCAGAGGACAATTTCAAGGCAGTAATGCATGAAATGCTTCATTAAATTGGATATAAGCTCAATATTGAAGGTGGCGATATAAAATGTTGAGTTGTTTAGTTATAGTTTATTGTAACTAGGCTATAGTTTTTAGAGGAAATCTTTTTTTAAACTTCTGGTATGGCTCTATGGCACCTACCCCTTTATAGTTGGCGGTATAATGAAGCGGTGGAATGTATAATTGTAAACATGCATAAGCAGTCACACACACAGACACTAGACGGTCAAAGCTGGGAGAAATGATGTAATGTCCTTGCGTGTACACGCATAATCAAACGATTTAAAACGGCCAATCATCAACTGCGGTCTGGCTTTGTAAGAATAGCACAGCATGAACGCCAAATACTTTGCTCAGCCACCCGTATGTCCACTCTCAATGGCAAGCGGTCCCTTCAAACTCAAATTCGATCTAACCGACAAACTTTACGGTATTTTTTCTCCGCTTTGTTTTGCAGACAGGCCTGAGTAAATTCATTCTCCACTACCATAATACGTGGTCCCCTAATTGCGTGGAGGTAGTCCCATAGAAACTCTTTCAGTTCGCCGACCAGTTACTGACAGTGCAAACTGTGACAGATAGCCTATTTAATTGGCACAGCAGCACAGCAGTGCTTTGATCTATACCGGATTAACCGAGGCCGGAAACTAGGGTATAAGGCACATTCAGTGGCGATTTTAGAATGTAAATCTTGGTGGGGAAAACTCAACAACAACAAAAATGTATGCACGCCAGCAAAGCCACTGCACAACACAACACTGAACAATACATTGATTGCACTATAACGGTGACCAACGTTGCCTGCGAACTGCCTACATAAAGCTGTCCCAACTGCAGAGGTTTCGTTTCAGCACCATGGAGTGAATCCTTACCACCGCTACAGCTGGCTATCAGCGGAGCCTTGTCTGGCAGCAAAACAATTCATTCAGCCTCATTTACTGCCTTGTAAAAAAATATATGGCTGACTTGCTTAATTAAACAAATGTGGTTTCTACGGACAATTGAGATGTACAAACTATGGCATAAAGGAAAAATGAGCGGATAAGAAGCAATCCGTAATTTAGATTAAGACTTTAATGAGCGAGCTAAAATGGACATAGTCAATATAACTATTTGTTCAGCACTTTTGAAATGTAAAGCAACATAATTCAGAACATGAGCCGTTCTTACAGTAGTCTCCCTGCACACAAAGTCAGAAGCATAGGATAAAGTTATGAGGGGAAAGGGGACCAAATTGGGTGAGGCACATGGGCTACTAATAGCTTAATACACAACATACACGTAGTATTGCTTTTTTAGCTACAGTATACATATCTTACTGACATATCATATAATTTATGCAGCAGCATACAAGACATTGTTGGACTCACCTTGTGCTATGCTCACTTGAACAGGAAGGTGGAGCGGCGATCCTTCTTGTGGACAAATTTTGTCATCAATCTTTGTCATCAAAGTCTGTGATTCTCTGGATTTATGGTGCTTTCAGGACAACTGGGAACTCAGAAAAAAATAAGGTTAAATCATGACGTCGGTGATCTTCAGGTCAGAGCACAAGAAAGAGGCCCGAGTTCCCGACTTGGAATTCCGACTTGGATGAACGTTCAAAACGTATTTCCCAGTTGGAGCTCGTTTTTTCCCCGAGTTCCCATTTGTCTTGAATGGAGTCTGAGATTTTCCAGCTATGAGTTTCCAGTTGCTTTGAAGGCGGCAGAAGTCATGCTGGATTGACAGCATGGCCAATGTATTCCATCTTTTCTGGCCCATGTTGTTGCATGTGAATGTTTATCCTTTTCAGCTTGAAAAAGAGACCCTTAAACCCAGACTTGGACCGCACACCCTCTCCAACGAATAGCAGGCTAGTGATTGCTTTGCAATGCTTACAGTTAGCCACTGATCCCTTCCAAACCACTCATTGTTGAATTTGCGAGTACTAACTTGTTGTGTTATGTGTATGTCCAATGGCCGATGAACACTGATATATTTTATCTAGAATTTATCTTCATTTGAAAAGGATTTGCCAGTAGATTGTCGACTTGATTCACAATGATGACTGCTTGTCTAGCTTGCTAGCTAAGATTTTGAAAGGATGATGTTGACATGATCAGTCCAATCTAAACTACGGTAGATATAACATGATTTGACGTCATTTTATCTGTGGCCAATGACCTTGAGCCTTCTTGGATGGGCACTTCTTATGTAAATCTGTGGCAGCACCCAAGGGGCTTGAACTTTCTAGCTCTCCCCGTAGATGTCGCGGTGAGGTAGTGTCCCAATGAGTACCAGAATACTGAGCAAATCACGGCGCAACTAGAGAACATTACCAACCCCCACGCTCTTTATTTTCCGCTGGCTGCCCCACTACCACAGAATGCGCTGAGCTAGGCTGAAACACCTGCATTTTGGAGCTGCCTTACTCAAGGAAGAAAAAAAGAGACCATGTTTGTATGCTGCTTTATTAACTCAATGCTATTTTTTTTAAAACATTGTTTGCAAACTGATATGTGACATGTATTAAGGTCAAAATAACATGCAACACAAGTTTTTTTTGTCGTTGCCCTGAATGACGGGTCGCCACTGGACACATTACTCGACTACAGAGCCCAGTTGAATTACAGACCGCGTGCACATATAAAACTAGAACACGGATATCCCCTGCCTGAGGACACACACCCCTCGCGCACATTAACACACTTTCTCTCATGTTTAACCCCCCCCCCCCCACCCTCCCCCCTCCCCCTCCCACACACACACACAAAGCCTCTCGTCACTGGCTGGCATCCCTTTTCGCGGAGTTCTTTCCCACAGCCGATACGCACGGTTACTTGATCAGAACCTGGGTCATTCGGATCTGTTAGCCCTGAGCGAAAGTGACCACACGGGTTTGGAAAGCCTACGGAAAGAGTGAGGGACGCAGCATGCAGTGGACAAACAAGAGAGAGTAGAGTCTTGACTTGTAGAGAGGGAGATTCTACTTCAGTTGGCTATCAATTTGAGTCCTTTGCGCAAAGAGGGAAAGGGTGTATGCGTATGTGTTTAGTTTAAAAGGGCGAGTGCGTTGCGCAGAGGGAGAGTGTAACTGGGATGAGAGCTCAAGCCAGGGAGCCAGCAGGTCTGACATTCGAAGCCTTAACGGCAGGTGAAGGGAAGATCGACCTGGTGGAGTGAGTGTTTTTTCTTATTCTGTGGAAAGACCCACTCTGGATACCGCACCAAGAGAGGGAGAAGCCGGGGAGAGTGGTCGAGGAGGGGCGGGCAGACAGGAGGAACTCCCCAAGGGGAACAGTACAAGAAAGGCAACAATGCCAAGTACGACACGATGACCTGGCGCTCAAAGAGAGCTGAGAAAGGGATATTATAGAGAAGAGGGGACACCCGCATTGTTTTAAGTTCTCGATCCTTTGACGTTGAGATGGAGAGAGAAAAAGTGCACGGACGAAAGCCGGTTGATTGCTGCAGTGGAGGCGCGAGGATCAGCACCAGGACAGAGATGAGGAAAGAACGGGGCCGGGCACAGCAGTGGACCGTGATTTTTATCGTCGCCTTTTCTCTGCAACCGCAAGTAAGCCGTACTGATTAAGCGCTATTTTCGGCAGTTGCTAACCCTGCCCTGACTTTTACAGTTGGTGTTTTCTTCCCACAGAGTTAATAATGGTGCCCACATTCTACTTCCCTGGTTCTCTTGTCAATATGTCTCCCCTTGCTCCAAATGGCGCTGTGCCCACCAGTTTTTGTGCGTCTTAAAAGTCGCGTGTCATCCACTTGTTGCTCCATGGGCGTGTCCTTTCATCTGTAGGCTACAGGAGCAAACCTTCACGTCTTTACCAACCATGGTCTTTGGTTACACCATTTTTTGTTATTGGGATTCTAAGCCTGTAACACTGTAATTGCTTTGCTTTCCCGTTGAAAAGGGCTAGACGACCCGTCCGTGAAGTGAATCGTTTGAACCAGAACTGCAGAGGGAAATGTTCAGAATAACGGTCTCCTGTAGGCTATAACGGTGTAAAAATAAATCCTTTATGGGAAATAGCAAGCTAACTGTTATGGTGCCTGTGGATGGAGTAAGGCCGCCTTCTATGTGTTAACTACTACTACACTTTACTTACAACGTGCGAGGGGGATTCAAGGGAATTGTTTGTCAGTATGTCCCTGTGTGTGTGTGTGGGGGGGCGCACACTTGCCTCCCTGCCTCACACCTTTTCATGAATGCAGTCCTATGATGTGTAAAAGTTCTGCAGATGGCCAGGAATAGTCCAGCATAGTATAGGCTACCTTATAAATAAAATGTGATTTGTCACATGCGCCGAATACAATGCTTACTTACAAGCCCTTAACCAACAATAAGATACAGAGTTAAGAAACTATTTATTAAATAAACTAAAGTAAAAAAAAATGAAATTAAGAAGTAACACAATAAAATAACGATATTGAGGCTATATACAGGGGTACCAGTGCCGAGTCAATGTGAGGGGGGGGGGGGGGGGGCAGGGGGGGGAAACAGGTTAGTCGAGGTAATTTGTACATATAGGTAGGGGTAAAGGGGGGTGTCAATGTAATTAGTCCGGGTGGCCATTTGATTAATTGTTCAGCAGTCTTATGGCTTGGGGGTAGAAACTGTTAAGAAGCCTTTTGAACATAGAATTTGCGCTCTGGTACTATGACTTGGGTGACTGGAGTCTATGACAATTTTTTGGGCCTTCCTCTGACACCGCCTAGTATATAGGTCCTGGATGGCAGGAAGCTTGGCCCCCGTGATGTACTGGGCCGTACACACTACCCTCTGTAGCGCCTTGCGGTCAAATGCCGAGCAGTTGCCATACCAGGCGGTGATGCAACCGGTCAGGATGCTCTCGATGGTGCAGCTGTATAACTTTTTGAGGATCTGGGGACCCATGACAAATCTTTCCAGTCTCCTTTTCAGTTATCCTTATAATGGTAATAACAATGTAATAATGAGTGTGCTTCCAAAACGCCACACTCAAACCACTATGACCACATAGAAAACCCATTCACATTCAGTCAAATTGGACATAGGCCTATCACATTCAAGTTCAAGTTCACACAGACCAAGAGGGAAAGCCTGGAGGTAGAGCACTGGCTGAATGTGTTCTCTTCCCCTCCCAGCCCCGCCCCAGGCTATGGTTGTTGGCCTAGAAGGGCCCCCCACTGGCAGGGTGACACAGCCCTCAGTGCAGGGGCAATATCAGGACGTTCTGTATGTGTGTGTGTGTGAGATGAGAAGCCTGTGTGTGTGTGTGTGTGTGTGTGTGTGTGTGTGTGTGTGTGTCTTTGCGTGCGTGTGGACTCATGGACTGGGGTGTGTGTGTTGGGTCAGCGGCCACAGCCTTGTAGCACTAGGGCGTGTGAATGTACAGGAAGATCCACATGGATCCACTGCACCCAGCTCTGAAGCTCTTCGCTAATATAACATTGCCTTCCCCTACTGCAGTACGACGCAGACCTACCGTGCTGTGGGACATTTCTAATGTAGGGGGAGAGCAGTAGAGTTGATATCCTGCATCCATTTCAGCATTGAAGACACTATAACCTGTGCCAGTAGGGTAACGCTTAACAACCTGTATTACTCAGGTCTGGGGATGTGTCAGATTCAGTGCAATGCAGATACGAGCATTCAGAATGATTTATGAATGTGGTTTGAGACAGTGTATAATGTTGTCCTGATATTGTACTGTTATTACAGAACAGTCCCGATGGTGCCATATTTAACCATATTAAAAGGAAAGTGTTTACCAATGGTGTTAGTCAGTGTACATATCCAAACGTGGTACTCCAGTGTTCAGGTTGTGGTCCTGGTCTCGCCCTATTTTGGGGTTAAACGGGGGACTTAATGACCGCAGCTCTCCACGGTGATGGTCGAGACTGAGCGCTCGGAGCGGTCTGATGGAGCGCTGAAAGGCAGGTATGCTCGGAATGGCTGAGAGAGGGGGGAGAGAGGGGGGGAGAGAGGAGAGGAAGAAAGGAGGATGCAGAGTGATGAGTGGGCCTGTATCTCCACAGGCTGTTTGATGTAGGAGACTTTGGCACCCTAGCCCAGGGACAGGGACAGGGACAGGTGAGGGACAGAATGCCACAAGAACAATGGGCTGACTTACCAGCTATTCTTCTAACTGGCTACGGCCAGGTTGTGTGCAGCAGGACTATTGCACCACTATTCTTTGTCACGTCATTCCATTGTATGCGACGTGTGCGCGCGCGCGTGTATGTGTGTGTTTGTGTGACACGTGCATTTGCGGTTTGTGGTTTTATAGCCGTTGGAAGTCATAACAATTATTTCCTTGCTATACAACACACCAACACACCTGTCTCTCTGGGGAGCTTGTTAGCTCTACCAGCGTGTCTGTGCCCTTCCGCACCCAGCTGAGGAGAATGCTTTATAAGCTCTGGGAGGAGGGAGAGAGAAAGAGAGAGAGAGAGAGACAGGCAAACAGAGAGAGAGGGGGAGAGGCAGAAAGAGAGATGAAAAGAAGAATGGCAACAAAACAGAGAAGAAAAGCTGGTGCAGAGAGAAGGAGAGAAGGCAAGAGTTACAGCCTGTTCCCAGATAGAGAAGGAAGGGAGGAGGAGGAGAGAGAAACTGTGGCCAGGTTCCCAGTGTCTTAAGTCCCCCTGGGGAGAGAGGGAGAGAAAAGAAGGGAGGGCTACTGATACAGGAGAAGTAGGACAGAAAGGAGCTGGATGGAGAGGTGGAGGAAGTGCATGACGCAGGGGAGGGGAGAGGCGAAAGAGGGAGACTGAGACAGCGAGGGAGAAGGGTAAAGAAGCGGGGAGGGAAAGATGAAGACAGATAGAGGGAGAGAGAGAGAGAGAGAGAGAGAGAGAGAGAGAGAGAGAGAGAGAGAGAGAGAGAGAGAGAGAGAGAGAGAGGATTGCTGGAATGGGGGCGTATCTCCATTTGGATGAGGGATTTTAAGTTTCTTCCGGTGTGGGGAGGAAGTGGTGTGAATCAATGTTATCTTTCCTTTCTCAAACACCTTCTCTTTCTACCTCTTAGAATAGGATGACCGTAGTCTGGTAACCCTAATGAAGCAGATGATACAGAGAGAGGAGAGAGAGAGAGAGAGAGAGAGAGAGGGAGGGCATGCTATCCATAGATTACCATAGCTGGAGAGCTTTGGGATGAAAAATGATACTCCACCCATTAAGCAGGTGTATTCATCACATTCATGAACGTTTTTTCAAGAAATATGACATCGGGAACCAGACGCTTTTTGTTCCCATAGATTCGCCCTCTCTTTGGGTGGTGTGTATGATTCCCTGTGTGTGTGTGTGTGTGTGTGTGTGTGTATGAGTTATACCACATCCTAACTCTCCTGTCTCCCTCTCTCTCCAGGCTGTGTGTGCAGTGGGAATGTTTGAGCTCCAGATCCGTCACTTCCAGAACCCCCATGGTGTGCTGCAGAGTGGGGAGTGCTGTGACCTCCAGGCCACCGGGGGGCAGCGCTGCTCTCTCACGGACCAGTGTGACACCTTCTTCAGGGCCTGCCTCAAGGAGTACCAGGCCCGGGTCGTCCCCACAGGAGCCTGCACCTTCGGGGCGGGCAGCACCACCGTCCTGGGGGGCAACACCCAATCCCTCCGTCATCGAGGGCACGACGGAGGAGGGGGAAGAGAGGATGTCACTACAGGGCACGTCATCATTCCCTTCAAATACGCCTGGCCGGTGAGTACAGAAGTGTAACCACAATGTTGTTACTACGGTAACATGATACGGTTCAAGTAGGTACACACAGGAGACCTGTGACAGTGTTGACACGAGCTCTTAGCGTTCAGTCAAGCGGCTTTGCTACTATTTGCAGAAACTAGTAGCAAATTTCTCCTTGTCTAAACATAGGCCTTGGTTTTGATGCTGAGATGATGCACTGTCTCTCCTTCCTTCTCTCTCTCTCCCTGGTTCTTCCTCTCCCTCTCCTTATCTCTCGCTTTCTCTCTCTCCTCCGAAACTCTAAGCTGTTGTGTTGTTGCGTCATTACGGTCGCTGATATTCGCGCCTCTCTGTCTGACTTTGTGCACCGACACGTCTGTGTCTGTACCGGACACGTCGTCCAGGCTGGTGGCTACGACTCTTCGTTAAAGAGCCAACCTATTAATCGCACATTAGACCCATCGATAATCCAATTCTATCTCTCTCTCTCTCTTCAGTCCTCCGTCTCCCTCTATTCCTCACCGGCGTCTCCCGACCCAAACAAAACAGGAAGAGCGGAAAATAGAAGCAACAAATACAAGTAAAGAAGAATCTTGAAGCCTTGAGGTTGTGTGTATTGTGTATTGCTGCTGCTCACAAATACGTTGTTCTATTTGCCTGTTACTAAGCCCTGAGATCTTCACTAGGGGGGTGAGGGGGGGGGGGGGGGGGGCAGACATCTGGAGGGGGATGAAAGCGTTTCGCTGGTGGAAGAGGAACACTAATGTTCACAACGAGCAGAGTTCATCCCTCTGTTTTACACCCCTTTATTCCCCCCCCCCCCCCATCCACGTCCATTAGAAGTAGTTCCCTGGCTTTTTGGCTGTAATTACTGTCTCTTTGTTTCCAAGTCGTTTCGGGGTCAGAGCCGCAGCGACTAGAATCCCTTTTAAATGACTTGGCACATGCAGGACGGCTGCGCTACATGGTCATTCCTTCCAGAGATCGGAACGGTTGTTTGTTCCTTTGTGTACCGTCTCAACGAGAGCGGTCGATATTTCTTTCCGTTAATGGTCTGGAAGGCTTCGTTTCTGACCTCTCAGTGAGGTTGAATGGTTACGCATAATGGAGGTATTATATCAATGGGGACCGAGAGCTGACGATGTGGTCGCAATTATATTCCTATTGCCTAGTAATAATGTTTGTAATATTGTGCAAAGCCCTGGTTGAGATTTGTTCTTAACCGGTTTGGTCGGCCGTCATTGTATATAAGAATTTGTTCTTAAGTGACTTGCCTAGTTCAATAAAGGTTCAATCAAAAAATCGAAAAAAGATTTTGAGGCGGACTGGGAATAAGGCTGGTCGTGCTCAGCAGCTGGCCTGGTGTTGGAGCGCACAGGTCTGTGTGTTCTGGCCTCAGGCGTCTGGAACACACACATGTGTACGGACACACACACACTTCCCCCCCCTATGTTGGGGAGGTGTGTGAGTGGCAGGTATGAGTGTGAGAAAACTCTCCCGCAGAAAGTCTATCTGGATCCGTTTCAGGGCCAAGCCGTGGGGCGGGCTGGGCTGCAGGGGAGAGGAGAGAGACACTCAGAGGCAGGCCAGCATTTCTATGGGGAGAGCTGCGGTTGAATGACTCACATTATCTGGCCGTCTCCAGGAGGTAGGGGGAGAGGCCAGGGGAAATAGGGGGGAGACGGGGGAGGCTCAGGCAGTATTCTGATCCCTCTGCCCCAGGTGATGAACAGGTGAGCACAGTCATTATGAGGAAAGGTGAGCTCCCTTTATCCCTCGCCCTCGCTCTTTCTCTCCACTAATCTATTCAGGGAAATGAGTG
This sequence comes from Salvelinus fontinalis, assembly GCF_029448725.1. NCBI lineage: Eukaryota > Metazoa > Chordata > Actinopteri > Salmoniformes > Salmonidae > Salvelinus > Salvelinus fontinalis. Next base: position 5,616,954 of record NC_074688.1, read on the forward strand.
TGTGTGTGTGCGCGTGTGTGTGCGCGCACGTTTGTATTTGCTTGTGTTTTGGGTGTGAATAACCTGCATGTGTGTGTGTGTGTGTGTGTGTGTGTGTGTGTGTGTGTGTGTGTGTGTGTGTGTGTGTGTGTGTGTGTGTGTGTTTGTGAATGTGTATTATATTTCCCCGCTGTCTGCCCAGCCCCTCACTGTCTGATCATATGGACTGAAGGATTTGGCTGCAGTTTGACCCCAAGTCCAGGGACAGCTAAGCGGCCTGGTCTGGGATGTTTTAGCGAAGGCGTTTCCGTTCACATATAAAACATCAAAAGCATTTTGAACCGTGAGGTCATTTCTCAAGTCGCATGGTCCTCATGTTGTTTCCAACTCGCATATCTGATTGGCGGAAAGAGGGGGACTGTGGGGATTGTCTTTTTCTTGTCTATGTGGCAGAGGAAACTTCCACAGTTTCTGAATGAATGGACGGAGTGAATAGGCGGTGCACCAGAAGGAGTTGCCGGGTAGCTCTCAGACAAAGGTGCATTATAATGTCTCCAAAGCCTTGTTCCTCTCAAAGATCAGAATCCTATAGAATTGTTACTCTAGATCGGATGTGCATAACTTGAACTTTCGGCTCCCATTGACATCAATGTACAGTGTGGTTTACACTAAACCGTTTAAGTGTCCTGCTTTGCTTTCCACTCTTAATAACTTTTTCCCTCGTACTGCTGTTGACTTGGGGCTAGCTTTAGAGGAGGGTTAAGAGTCCCTGTGACAAATGACTTTGTGATAGGCACTGAACGAATACCGTTAAAGAGAACTGAATGGGCTGTGGTCCTCATCTCTTGATCTTAGGTCAGTCTTTCGTAATCTTGACCTGATGTGTTGAGCCACTCAATCTGATCCTAGGTCAGATTCTCTGCCAGAGGGAGAGATCTCGCAACTGGTGGGAGTCACGTTCAGCTGATTGTGTGTGTGTGTGTGTGTGTGGTGCTTGTGTGTTTGTGTGCATGCGTGTGGTGCGTGTGTGTGTGTGTGTGTGTGGTGTGTGTGTGTGTGTGCATGCGTGTGGTGCGTGTGTGGTGCGTGCGTGGTGCGTGCGTGCGTGTGTGTGGTGCGTGTGTTTCTGTAACCATATCATCATCTACAATTATTTTTTTTTCACTCTCTTTCTTTTCTTTCCTCGTTCACTCCCACCGCCTTAGTTGTTCGTGAAGGTTATTTAAAAAGCCACGCTTGTACATTGTTTCCTATTGTGTTGTATGTTCAGGTTGTAGAGTTTAAAAAAAAAATGTCAATGACACACATACAGTACTGTTTTTAAGTCTAACCTCTTGTGAATGTGGGCCAGTCTTGTGAGGGCAGTAGTACCAGGAACCGTCAGCAGTCAAAGGTCAGAGTTGGAAGTACGTCTCATAATTCCCACACTAGGGTTCTCAGGGATGTCACTAGGTGGCCATGCCAGAGAGGACAAAACAGGCAATATCCACAGAAATGTTGAGGAAGGGCCACTATTTGTTCTCTACCTAGGGGTGAGTAAGGTCGAGGTAAGGGCTAAGGTTAGAGTACGGGTTAACTAAGGGTTAGTGAGAGTTAGTGGTTAAAACGTCAAAATAAATCACATTTTGTTTTAGCATCATACTTCCGTCCTCTCTTACCTGTTTGCTCTCTCTGTGACAACCGGGTTTCCAGGAACAACTGAACTGCTATCAAACATGCAAAGTAGAGAAACTATGCAAACGTATTTCAGCCAGTACTCTCCTGTGTTCTGGGTCGGGTCTAATATGATCGACTACACACAGACGCACGCACGCGCACACATGCACACACGCACACACACACACACACTATGGGTTTACCTGTGCATTGGCGTGTAGGTAGTCAGGCTGACCCAGTCACCAAGGGGTTATGAGAGGAGAGAGGAGGACAGAGAGCTCAGTTAGAACACTCTTTCATTTGGGTCTCTCTCTCTCTTTCACTCGCTTTCTC